>NW_027021350.1:1460000-1495000 GCF_036884655.1 Musa acuminata AAA Group | reverse complement strand
ATACTTGATGTCAACTACTTCATTGGTCTAAATTATACGGATTGGCTCCGCAATTTAAGAATTGTTCTCACTGTGGAGAAAATCGCATACGTCCTTAATATAGTGATGCCTACACCCGAGGAAGGGGTAAGCGAGGATGCGATCGCTTGCTACGTAAAGTACATTGATGACTCCACTCTTGCTCAGTGTTACATGTTGGGCTCTATGACTCCTGAGTTACAGAGACAACATGAAAAGAAGGATGTCAGATCCATTCTCCTACATGTCAACAAAATGTTTAAGGAACTGAGAAGGACTCAACAATATGAGATATCCAAAAGCCTCTTTTGCGCTAGGATGGCTAAGGGGACACCGGTTCAAAACCATGTCTTAAAGATGATTGAGTGGATAGAGAAACTCACAGGTCTATGAATGGTCGTAGAAGATAACTTGTGTGTGGACAATGTACTTCAGTCCCTACCAGATTCCTTTTCATATTTCATAATGAATTTTAATATGATTAAGCTTGAGGTGACTCTCTTAAAGCTCCTCAATATGTTGAGGGAGGCATAAAGCACTATAAAAAAGGAGAAGCCAATTCTCTACACTGGTGAGACCAGAAAGAAAAGAAAAGCAGAAAAGTCCCTTAAAAAAGGTAAGGGCAGACCAGGTAAAGCAAAGGTTGCTAAGAAAGACCCGACAAAGGACAAAGCCCAGTGCTTCCACTATGACAAATATGGGCACCGGAAGAGGACTACAAAGAGTACCTTGTAGAGAGGGTGAAATAGAAGCTTGGAGAAGCTTTAGGTACATTTATTATTAGTCTCCATTTGTTAGACTCTTATGATAACACATGAGTATTAGATACCGGTAGTGCTTATCATATTTATAATTCGTTGCAGGTTCTGGCAAGGTCTAGGAGATTGGCGAGAGGCAAGATGGACCTCAAGATGGGCAATGGAGCAAGTTACTACAGTAGCTGTTGGCGAGGTCGCCCTACATCTGCTTGGTGGAGCTATTATTGCATTAGATGCATTTTATTTTGTTCCTTCTATTATTAAAAATATTATCTCAATTTCATGTTTGATAGTTAGTGGATACAAATTAGTTTTTGAGAACAATGGTTGTTCAATATTATCAGATGATGAGATCATTATGAAGGAACATTGCATAATGGTTTATTTATGCTAGACACTACTCCACATATCATTAATGTAAGTGTGTCTAAGAGGAAACGAGATAAGGTGAATAGTGCATACTTGTGGCATTGTAGGCTAGGTCATATCCATGAGGGAAGGATTCAAAAGTTGCTAAAGGATGGATATCTAGATCCATTCGACTATGAGTCATATGCAACTTGTAAGCCTTACCTTCGTGGAAAACTGACTAACTCTCCATTTAGTGGAATTGGAGAGAGAGCCACTGAGCTACTGGAACCCATATCAACTCATGCCATTGGTGGTTACTCCTACTTCATTATCTTTGCTGATGATTTCTCAAGGTATGGATATATGTACTTAATGAAGTATAAGTCTGAGGCCTTTGAGAAATTCAGAGAGTATAAGAATGAAGTGGAGAACCAGATTGGAAAGAGTATCAAGACTCTTCGATCAGATCGAAGAGGTAAGTACTTAAGTACAGAGTTTACCCAGTTTCTCAAGGACAATGAGATTTTATCCCAATGAACACCTCCTTATACACCTCAGCTCAATGGTGTGACTGAAAAGAGGAATCGTACGTTGTTAGACATAGTCCATGATGAGTTTCGCCGACCTACTCATCTCATTCTGAGGATATGCCATAGAGACCACAGTTTATCTTCTGAACAGAGTTTCAACTAAGTTAGTAGTATTTACACCATATGAGATATAGAAAGGGAAGAAGTCTGATTTTAAGGTTGTTAAGATTTAGGGCTGCCCTGCCCACGTTAAAAGACACAAACCCGATAAGTTAGAATTAAGGATGGAGCGGTGCAAGTTCGTGGGATATCCCAAGGAAACTTATGGGTATTATTTCTATTATCTCGAGGACCAAAAGGTCTTTGTAGCTAAGAGAGAGAGAGAGAGAGATGTTCCTTAAGAAGGAACACATTCTTAGTAGAGACAATAGGAGCATGATAGAGTTGAGCGAGGTTGGAGAACCTAGCTCAAGCACCATTCTATTGCCCAAGTCTGTTCAGGTACATAATACACAAGTTCCAACTTTACATAGGTCTAGCAAAGTATCTCATCCTCTTAAGAGATATGTGAGACATATTAGAGGAGAGTATGTTGAGGATATTGATCCTCAGACCTACGAGGAGGCTATTATGAGTATAGAATCCAGGAAGTGGCAAGAAACCATGAATTCTGAGATGGATTCTATGTACTCCAACAAAGTTTGGAACCTAGTTGATGCGCCTTAGGGTATTGTACCCATTGGTTGCAAGTGGATCTTTAAGAAAAAGATCGGAGTAGATGGAAAGGTAGAGACCTATAAAGCAAGGCTAGTGGCTTAGGGGTATCGTCAAAGGTAAGGTGTTGACTATGACGAAACTTTCTTACCCGTAGTAATGCTAAAATCCATCCGAATTCTATTGGTTATTGCAGCACACTATGATTATGAGATATCACAGATGGATGTGAAAACCACATTCCTCATTGGGAACCTCAAGGAGGACGTGTATATGATACAACCCGAGAGATTCGTGTCTAAGGATTAGCCATATAAGGTGTGCAGGGTGCTTAGATCCATTTATGGACTAAAGCAAGCTTCCCGAAGTTGGAACATAAGATTTGATGAGGCAATTAGATCTTATGACTTTGTTAAGAATGAAGATGAGCCTTGTGTGTATAGGAAGGTAAATGAGAGCGCTATCACCTTCTTGGTGTTATATGTGGAAGACATCCTGATCATTGCAAATGATGTACGAATGCTATCCATAGTAAAAACTTAGTTATCTAGACACTTCTCCATGAAGGACTTAGGGGACATCCTATATCTTGGGGATTCAGATCTATAAAGATAGATCCAAGAAGATATTTGTCTTGTCCCAGTCTAGATATATAGACACCATTGTCAAAAGGTTTGGTATGAAAAATTCTAAGAGATGTGTCATGCTGATGAGATATGGGATATTGCTTTTTAGGAGTATGCCCCCAAAGACTCCTGAAGAAAGGGCAAACATGGATAGGATACTCTATACATCAACATTAGGGTCTATCATATATGTCATGCTATTTACCAGGCCTGATATAGCACATGCTCTAAGTGTCCCGAGTAGGTATCAGGCGGATCCAGACTTGGAGCACTAGAAAATAGTAAAGTGTATCCTTAAGTACTTGAGAAGGACTAAGGATCTTATACTAGTATATGGAGATAGTAGCCTCAGGGATGAAGGCTACACAGACTCGAGTTTTTAGTCCGATGTCGATAATAAAAGTCGAATTCGAGGTATGTGTATACCCTAAATGAAGGAGCAGTGTGCTGGAAGAGTTCCAAGCTAAATACTACTGCCGACTCGACCATAGAGGCGGAGTACATTACTGTAATAGAGGTAGCAAAAGAGGGAGTCTAGATGAAGAAGTTCATTATAGATCTGAGAGTCGTGTCAGGTAGTAAGGAGACGATTTCTTTATATTACGACAACAACGAGACGATTGCTCAAGTGAAGGAACCCATGTCTCATCAAAAGTGTTTTGAGGAGGTTCCTCATAATTAGAGAGATCGTGACCCAAGGAGATATAGGAGTGGAAAGAGTTCCATCCGAAGATTACATTGTAGATCTACTAACAAAGCCGTTATCTCAGATTGTCTTTGAGCGTCACAAGGGTTTGATGGGGATCAGACACATAGGTGATTGGCTTAGGTCAAGTGGGAGATTGCTAGTCATATGTGCCTTGCAAGCTAATCACGTGAGTGATGACACGTGTGACTTGACACACAATCTTTTTACTTATTATATTTTAGCAGTTTATCACTTTATAATGATTATATATATATATATATATATTGTGATGTCTTGTGTAATCGGAATCGGATCATGATGAGATCATGATAATGAGATTGATCTGCCTTTAAACACAGATCCTAAATAATCCCGGTTATAGGTTACTCGAGAGGGACATTGAGATAACCAGACATACTAGTGTATTGTATACCCGTCCATATGATGGATGCAGCTGGTCTCATAGCTGCTCGTGTGGGGACACTAGGGATATAGTACAGGTGTTCATTGGAGAATTAGTTCACTAGTTGATCTGCTTATAGAATGTTGGATGGTTGATGATCTCTTATTGTCAAACAGCGATTCCATGGTCCCAGTAATGTATCTAGTCCTTAGACTTTAGACACCAAGGATGCCATGTATGAGTGCTCCACTATTTGATACTGGACTTATAGGTTTGGATGTTATAGATCTAGCACAACCGGTCTTCGAGAGTGGTAGTCAACCTTACGAGGGCTATTGAGTGTCGATAGAGGATCATCCACGCTCGTTGCCATGAGAGGAATGTCTCATGTGTTCTTGCTTAGACAAATCCCTTGCTAGGGTCATTATGATTAAGAGAGAAAGAGTTCTCCGGATAGAGTTCTCCGTCCATATGATGGATGCAGCTGGTCTCATAGCTGCTCGTGTGGGGACACTAGGGATATAGTACAGGTGTTCATTGGAGAATTAGTTCACTAGTTGATCTGCTTATAGAATGTTGGATGGTTGATGATCTCTTATTGTCAAACAGCGATTCCATGGTCCCAGTAATGTATCTAGTCCTTAGACTTTAGACACCAAGGATGCCATGTATGAGTGCTCCACTATTTGATACTGGACTTATAGGTTTGGATGTTATAGATCTAGCACAACCGGTCTTCGAGAGTGGTAGTCAACCTTACGAGGGCTATTGAGTGTCGATAGAGGATCATCCACGCTCGTTGCCATGAGAGGAATGTCTCATGTGTTCTTGCTTAGACAAATCCCTTGCTAGGGTCATTATGATTAAGAGAGAAAGAGTTCTCCGGAAAAATCCGATTAGAGCAAGACTCGAGTAAAAACCGTATGGGTTTGATAGCACCATGCTTGATATACAGTCTCTGGGATATTAGATAGATGAGGGATTATAGATACACGGTAACTGAGGTCAGACATGTCTAATGGATTGAATTCCCCTGTATCATCTAGGGACTACGACGTAGTAGCCTAGTATATCTATAATCGATAAGTCGAGTGAATTATTATGGAGATAATAATTCATTAAGTCAGAAGGAGTTCTGACATGTATGAGTCACGGCCAGCTCGATATTAGGCCTAGAGGGTCACATACATATGGTAGGCGTTACGATGAGTAGATGTTTAAATATGAGATATCCGCTGAAGCCATATCTTATTGGATATCCAATAAGCCCATGAATTATTAGATCACATGGACGAGATCCAATAAGAGCCTATGAGAGATTATTGGATAGAGATCTTGATATAAGTGATCAGGCCTACTAGCTCGAGCTTGATCATATTAGGTTATGGTCCATTATCATCTGGAGTGTTTGTACATGTGATTACTATACACCTATTAGATAATATGTGATAAAGTGACAGTAATAATATACAAAGAGATCATCGCAACGTGTCACAGGTGTCATCACTCACGTGATTGACTTACAAGGCACCTATAACTAATAGTATTTTTTATATATATTTTTCAATTAAACTTTCAAATCAGAACTTTATTTTGAAAGCACTAATTCACTCCCCCTGGTGCCTTTACAATCGTAACAATTGGTATCAGAGATGGTTCTTTTAGTTGATTTAATACTCAAGAAAGATTAAATAACTTTTTCTGACACTCAAGAAGATCACTCTATCACTCATCCCCCTGTGTTTAGTGGGACGGACTATACTTGTTGGAAGATACGAATGTAAATATTTCTGATTTCTATGGATTTTGATTTGTTGAATGTCGTTGAATGTAGTTTTCAAAAATCTTCTAAACTAATAAATGAATGGAATGATATTGAGAAAAAAACGTTTTCTTTAAATGCTAAAGCTATGAATACTTTATTTTGTATTTTAGACAAAAATGAGTTTAATTGTATTTCTACACATGAAACTATACATGATATTTTGTACATACTTGAAGTTACTTATGAAGGCAAAATAGAGTAAAAAAAATAAGATTAATATTTTAGTACATAGTTATTGATTATTTAAAATGAAGCCAAACGAAATCATTGGTGACATATACACCCTTTTATGGATGTTATCAATGGTTTGAAAGCTCTTAGTAAATATTATACTTATCTTAAATTGGTTAATAAAATTTTAAGATATCTTTCAAAAAGTTAGGATCTAAAGATAATTATAATTTAAGAAGTAAAGGACTTGAATAACTTTCCTCTTGAAGAACTCATAGGATCATTAATGACCTATGAAATGATTTGTAAGACATATGACAAATATGAAGAAGACATTCTAAAGAACAAGAAGGATATGACACAAAATCAAAGAAGACCACTCAAGCGAAAGCTTAAGTGATGATGATAATATAGTACTCTTTACAAGAAAATTTAAAAAGTTAATGAAAAAAAATAAAACAAATTCTGTAAGATAAGAATCTAAAAATAAAAATGAACTTAAAAAAGGATATAATTATTTGTTATAAATACAAAAGGCTAAGGTACTTCAAAAATGAGTGTCCACAATTGAAGAAGCTGCTAGCACAAAAGAAGAAGAAAGCACTCAAGGTAACTTGGGATGAATCAAGTGCATTAGAAGATAAAAGCAAACTAATGAAGACAAAGTAGCAAATTATGCATTGATAGCTTTCAGCGATGAGGTATATGATTCAACTGAAACTTTTTATCTTATAATGAATTACTTGATGTATTTCATGACTTATACGATTAACTTAAAACAATCAATAAGAAATATAAATTATTAAAAAAGGATTATGTATCTCTCTCTAATGAATTTGATAAATTTAAAAATGAGTATGATAATTGCTTGTTAACATCTTGCATTAAATGTGAAGAATTTGACTCATTCGAAAAGAAAAATATATTGTTACAACAAATATTAGAAAATTTTAAAAGGACCTATACTACATGCCTAAAGTTAAGTGTAATTTTTGTAGAAGAGGTGGTCATTATACTTATACATATTCATTTAAAAAGTATAGCTCTTATAAATTAGTTTGGGTTCGCAAAGAAACCATAAATAACTTAATACCAAAAGTCAATATAAGTAGATCTAATCAAGAGGGACCCAAAGTTATATGGGTACCTAAAACAAACCTCCCTTTCTTATAGATATATCTAGAATCGAAAGCTAGGAGCAAGAGATGATATCTTGATAGTGGATGCTCAAGACACATGATCGAAAATCCAATACATTTCTCTAAGCTCACTAGCCAAGATGAAAGATATGTCACATTCAGAAACAATAACAAATGAAAAATTATTGGCAAAGGAAAAATAGATAACTTAGATGGCTTAAAACATAACTTACTAAGTACTAGCCAATTGTGTAATAAGGGATATAATATTAAATTTGAATCTAATGCTTGTATTATAGAGATACTACATAAAAATAAGTCTATGATTATCTTAAGGAGCAATAATGTGTATACTATTGATTTTGATGATTTTTATAATGAAACTTATTTTTCAATTTTAAACGATGATACTTGGCTTTGGCATAGGAGATTAAGTTATACAAGTATGAAATTGATCTTATAAATTACAAGTAAAGAAGTTGTAAAAGGAATACCTATAATTAAATTTGTTAAAGATAAAGTTTATGATGCATGCCGTAAACAAATAAAGAGTAGCTTTAAACCTAAAAATCAAATGAGTATCTCTAGACCATTACAAGTAATTCATATTGATTTATTTGGACCAATTGATATCACAAGTCTAGGAGGTAGTAAATATGCTTTTGTGATTGTTAATGAATATAGTAGATATACTTGGACATACTTCTTGGCACATAAAAGTAAATATTTTAAATATTTTACAAAGTTTTGCAAACAAGTTCAAAATAAAAAAGACTTTATGATTTCTTCTATTCATAGTGATTATGATGGTAAATTTAAAAAAATTATGATTTTTAAAAATTTTATGATTCAAATGGGTATGACCATAATTTCTATACTTCAAAAAATCCACAATAAAATAGAGTTGTTGAGAGAAAAAAATAAAAGTTTACAAGAGATGGCAAGAACCATGCTTAATGAATATAGCTTACACAAATATTTTTGAACGAAACTATTAACATGACATGTTATGTCATGAACAAGGTTCTCATAAGACTACTATTATCTAAAACTCTTTTTGGTTGTAAATATTTTATTTTAAATGAAATGGATGTCTTAGGAAAATTTGATGTAAAATGTGATGAAAGCATTTTTCTTGGATATTCCTCTATTTCTAAAGCTTATCAAGTTTTTAAGAAAAAAACTTTGGATATTGAGGAATTTATCTATGTTGTTTTTAATGAGTCTCCCAAATTTAAGAAAAATAATTTTGATAATGATTTTGAATTTGATATATTGAATTTGAATGAGAATTTTTCTCTCGAAAGTAACTTGGATATATCTACTTTTAATCCCTACTCAAAATATGTATATACATATTCTAAGGAGCTAATTATTGAAGATATATCAAAAGGTGTTCAAACTCATTTTTCATTTAAAAATTTTTATGCAAATGCTAATTTTTTGTCTCAAATTGAACCTAAATATATTAACAATGCTCTCGAAGATGACTTATGGGTTTTTGTAATACATAAATAATTAAATCAATTTAAAAGAAATAATGTTTAGATACTTGTTCCTAGACCTAGTGACCATATTGTGATTGACACTAAATGGGTCTTTTGAAATAAACAAGATGAATATGGTATCATGATTCAAAACAAGCCTAAATTAGTGGCTAAAGGTTTCAGCCAAGAAGAAAGTGTAGACTATGAAGAAACCTTTGTTCTTATAATAAGACTTAAAGCCATAAAGATACTCCTTGCTTATGCATATTTTAAAAATATTAAGTTATTTCAAATGGACGTTAAAAGTACTTTTCTTAATAGTTTTATTTCCAAAAAAATTTATATTAAGCAACCACCCAGATTTAAAAATATTTTTTTTTCAAATCATGTTTATAAGTTATCTAAGGCTCCCTATGGGTTGAAGCAAGCCCTTAGTGCTTGGTATGAGAGGCTTAGTTTTTTTCTTATTCAAAATAATTTTTTGAAATGTAGGTCAATATCACATTATTTCTTAAATATTTTAAAAGTATTTTTTTTATTATTCAAATTTATGTTGATGATATTATTTTTGGTTCTACAAATGAATCTTTATGTGAATCTTTTGCCAAAAGTATAAGCCAAGAATTTGAAATAAGTTTAATGGATGAATTAATATTTTTCTAAAGATTGTAAATTAAGCAACTAAGTGATGAAACTTTTACCATGATTTTCAAATATTGATTGAATTTGTTCTTCTAGAAAGATTTAAAAATATTATATTCTTAAAGTTTATTTTCTAGATAAATTTTATTTAATTATCAATAATAATAGTAATAAATGGAAGATAAAAAAAATTAAAGATTCAACTTTTCAAGTATTAACTCAATTTAATCTAAAACACATCAACGGAAAATTAAAATTACAAAATTTTCAATTTTTAAAAATATTCATAAAATTAATATTTTGGATTAATTGTTCAGTTTCAAAATTTTTAGATGTTGTATGTATTCTTCAAGAAAGCAAAACATATAGAAAATATATAATTTCTTAAAGTTTTAATATTTAATATTTTTATTTTTAAAAATGATGAAAAGGAAAAGAGACTAGTCTTTTGGGTTTCAATATTTCCGAGTATTGATCGAATTTGTTCTTCTAGAAAGGTTCACAAATATAAAATTCTTAAAGTTTATTTTCTAATATAAATTTGATTTAATTATCAATAACAATAAAACATAAAGATAAAAAAATTAAGGTTTCAACTTTTCTAGTATTAACTCATTTTAATCTTAAAAAAATCAACAAAAAAAATTAAATATCAAAGTCTCAATTTTTAAAAATATTCATAAAATTTAAATAAATTAAAAATATTTTTTATTTTTAAAATTTTCAAATGTTGTATATATTGTTCAAGAAAGTCCAACATATGGAAAATATATAATTCCTTAAAGTTTGAATATCTAATATTTTTATTTTTTTAAGGAAAAAGAAGAAAAGGAAAAGAGAAAGTAGAAATAAGAAAAACCTTTCTCCTCAGAATTTGATGTACATATAGAACAAATCCCATTCAAGTAAGGTCATATTAATCTATTGATGTAATGGATCTTCAAATTTTGAAGTATATATAAAACAAATGTTATTCAAGGAACATCATATTAATAAATTGATGCAATAGACATTGAAACTATGTATTGTATAAGGGACTAAAAAAGATCACCCATCTCCTTAGAATTCAAGTACACAATTGTATGAGCCTATGAACAAACTATCATACAAAACTTTGAGAAATGATATATATTTTTTTTATATATTGTACAATATTGAACAAATTTGATAGTAAGCAACTTGGTTAAACAAAAGATGTATATCAATTAGGAAATATGGTAACCATATAGTACAATAATTTATATGATGTTAAAAACTTATAGTTAAACTTATCCTCCTTTGCACATCCACTTCAACTCCATACAAGAAATGAAAATTTATCATGAAATATTAATAAAAATTTAGTCTTCAACAATTTTCAATGGAGAATAAAAAATAAATTGATCAAAAAAATAAATTAGTTTTTTGAGCTTCTAGATTTTCAAATATTGAATGGATTTGTTCTTATAGAAAGATTTAAAAATTAAAAAAAATTCATCAATAACAATAAAAAAGAAAGATTACAATTAAATTTTCAGGTCTTCAAATATTAACTCAATTTAATCCAAAAACATCGACAAAAAATAAAAATATCAAAGTCCAAATTTTTAGAATATTAATAAAATTTAATATTTAGGAAAAATAAAAAAAAATATTTTTTTATTTATATTTTAGTTTTAAAATTTTCAAATGATGTATATATTCTTCGAGAAAGTCCAACAAATGAAAAATAAATAATTCCTTAAAATTTTAATTTTTAATATTCTTAATTTAATTTTTTAAATAACAAAAAAATAAATATAAAAATACAAACAATAAAAATATTAGATAGGTATGTTTGGACTAACCACGATATACCGACTAGGAACAATCTTTTGTTAGTGGCCTTTTTATCTAATTAAGTAAATTATATTATAGATATATTTAGAATCTATTATAGTTATCGACATTGACTGAAGCGACTCTCCTAATTATCATTTGAGATCCCTCTACTCTCTCGTCTATAAAAAGATAATACATCCTATGAATAAAATAATCTAATCATTGACAATATATCTTTTTTATATTGTTTCTTGTCAAGAAATGCTTTCTAGTCGTAGAGATAAAATCATCTACACTAACCCTTTTAATCAAATAATTAAAAGCCAGCCATTATTATAAATAAATATAGTGTCGGGCAGGCACAAAAGCCATTATTATAATCTTGATCTCCATCACAAAAGGAGAGCTTGTTTCAGCTACTTATTTATATTTGTCACTGTTCCAAGTAAATGAGATCAATATATCGTTGTATAATTTTGATGACAAGAATCTATGAAGGACACAAGTGACGGAGAAAATTTTTCCACCACACCTCAAACAAAATTTTTGCAGGACCAAAGAAATGAACTGCGCAGAAAAGAATCTGAAAAGTACAACCGTAATAGGTAAGGTGAGTCAGCTGGTTGAAAACAAGAGCCTCTGAGCTTTTGCTGGCTTCTTGTGAATGTAGAACATTGAACTTGAATTTTATGTGCCTAGTTGCTGGTTTGTGAAACCACAAATTCCAACTTATTCGGTGCCCCGAACAAAATGTTTGCTGGAAAAAAAGTGTCAGATGTTGTTCTCTATGCTATTTCTTGTATCCAAAGAATTGAAACTCTTTGCACCAATACGTATTCATATACACCTGAATCAGCAACCGAGCAGGGAGAGCCTCTGTCTGTCTGATTTTGCCATCCGTTTCTTGTCGTTGGTTATAGGCTTCAGCAACCGTTCTGATTCGATTTCCAACTTAAGGGAGGCTTTCAGCCGCTGCAGATGGCCGATACACTGTCTATGATCAGAACCAACAATGTGCTTGTTCCTTGTGTGTACACTGTGTTCCCTCTCATACTTGGAGTACCACTTTGCTTGTAAATAAGCCAGCGATCTCCATGGAGGCAGAGGCATTGAGTTCTGCTTGAGAGAAAATTTGGCAGCGTCGACCATGACCTGCAAGAACTGTTTAAGTCTAGACAAGGAGCCAACATAGACTACCGGCAGAGAACTCAGAACAGCATCATAAGAATCAACTGCTCTTGCAATCTCAAAGTGGCTGCGGAAGTCGATGTCGATGATCAAACGTTCAGAACCCTCGGCTTCACCGAGAACCACATCGATATATTCATGATCTCCTGTCACAAGAGAAGCAGTCCAAAAGAGTTGAAAATTAGTTTGACAGTTCCAATGACCTGAATGAAGATCGTCTGAAACAAAAAGGACAATTGGATGCACCTCCAGGAACTTTGTCAAAACCCTGCCATCTAGATGAGCATATAGCAGCATCATAACCAGAGAGTTTCAGGAGCTTAACCAAACTCTGCCTTATACAACTGGCATTGCATTGCTCCTCCTTCACGAGATAGAGGTCTACCTCATTAATAGAAAAGAGAAGGGAATGGACAACGGATTGCAAACCGCTCTCAGACTGTGTCATACCACGTTTAACAAACTGCAAAACAAACAACAGAAATTAATTATTTGCATTCCAAGGTGAGAGACACATCTAAGGTGTTTTTGCTTGGATAATAAAAGAAACATGGTGGCAAATTTGAATCAGTATATGTTCAGAATAGTTTCTGAAATGTGTCGGCAGAGAGGAGGGTTCCAATAAATCATAGACAGACAACAGATATGTAAAATGCCTGTTCCTATGATGAAAATCATAGAATTAGTTCTAAACCAGTATGCAGAGAGCATACAGTCAGATAAACTAGGTCAAATTCAAATAATTAATCACACCCACTGTCGAACAAAAACTTGATAATGATGATCTTTCGTTAAAAAAGTTTAAGCCCTACCAACTTGTTTGATACAGCCATGCATATCCATCTTATAATCCAAAAAGACCAGAGTATAAAGCCAAAGAAAAACTCGGGCATGCTTAATCAATCATAATATACTCCAGCCTAAACAAGTCACTTTAACATATCTATCAGTAGTCAATAGAAATAGAGTGATAAACCTATAAACAAAGCCCACCCCACTGATCCTAAAAGTCTGGAACCGCAACACAAACGAGTGCTTAATGGTTAAGGAACTAAATAACGAATCAACTCTCCCACTGTTCAGTCAGTTGACGTTCACGTTCGCTGTCCGAGGAAGGGGTAAAACCATGACAATACAGGAATCTGTAGAAAATGCATATTCCAATTCACAAAGCCGAAATTCTAAAGCACGGAAAAGATGATGATTTTGGCTCTGACAATCCTGTGGTAAAATATACTTATTCGGTCATGTTCATCTAAAAATCCAATGCGATGAGGTTAATTGAAATTATTTTAATTCAAAAATTAAATGTGACACAATAAGGAAAAGCAAAATCTATCCATCACCAGACATGACTAGCAGAAAAGCCTCTGATACATAAGTCTCACAACGGTGAGGAAAGGATCACATAAAAGCAGAAAGAGCAGACAGTCACAGCACAGAATCAGTTTTATTTTTGGCCATTAGACCTGTAGCCCAAGAGTTAAGAACTACGGTGGGAAGGGAAAATATTACAAATTAACAGTGCTATTCCTTAAAATAACCACCCAATTCTAATCATCTATCCTGAAGACCCAAACAGCATATTAATCCCATATATAATAACATACTTAAGCCCGGACTACATCATAAATTACTGGAATTTGTGCTTATCCCGACGACCTACATGGCCTTAGTAGGCACAAAGATAGAAACTTGTACAGTTTATTTGGGCAGGGTGAATGAAGGACATGGGGAACACATACAGATCTAAGAGAAGTAAGCCTGTTGGCCATATAGCATGAGGTTCAACATATTCATCTATTGCAAAAATAGAAAACCAGTTAATTAATGCCATCTTTTCCTATCAGACATTTTTTTCGTCCTCCAAGTAGCCTCCGCAACATCTTCGGGAACATCGCTGCGTAAGATTAATCTGAATTAACCACTGCTACTAATTTAATTTTTGTTTTAGACAGTAATCGCAACAAGTTGTTATTTTTTTTTCCATCACTGTTAACATAAGACTGAAACCTAAAAGGTTGAAAGACAAGGCAAGTAATAGAGATTTAAAGGCTAACAAATAAGAGGAAGAATAACAAATTAGAAATCAGAGGCCCGAAGAATGTGATAACCGACCATTACATTTTCGGCAAGGTGAGCAAGATCCGAGAACCCGGAATCGCTATCGCTGCTGTACCGTGACTCGGCGCTACCGCTCCCGTTCTCCAGGAAATCGGTCACCATCAACGCCAAGTCGTGCTCGCTCTCGTGGCTGAACCCACCAATCTGACCCATGAAATCCTTGGCGGCAGAGCAGATACGGAAGTCGCCCTCCCCGCCGCCATTCCGCCCCCGGGGGGACCCAGAGGCGGGCCGTGGATCCAACACCCAGGGCCCCAGCCTGGCCGACCGTCGACGCGTGGCCACCGGCGGCGAAGGCGCCTCCCCGACCCGCCTAACCCCAAACTCCCGAGCCAGTAGCATGGCGAACGACGCCTGATCCCTACACGAAACCCTCGTTTCCTCGTCCAATTCGAGGAATCGACCTAGAAATCCCGCTTTTGGTTCCAAAGCACCAAACCAGAGTCAAATTCGTCCTTCAAAATCTCGAATTTCTCGATCGAGGGAACGAGAAATTTGAGAACGGATCGAATTCTCCGAAGCTCCCCGGATCCAAATGGATGTGGCAAAGGTACGTAGATAGCCTGCGACAACGCAGGGGGAGGGTGAAGGCGAGAGAGAGAGAGAGAGAGAGAGACAGAGAAAGGGTGAAGGAGATGGGAAAAGACAGCAATAAATGGCCGCTCCGAGAGTCATGAAAAGACTAAAACGCCCTTGACATGCTTTTTAAATGGCTAATAAAAGGGCGGTAGCTTCGCGAAAGTGACACGAAAAGTCCGTCTCTTTCGCCGGGCAACGGATTCGAGCTCGAAAGAGAAACTTGGGCCATACGATTGGCATCCAACGGACAGCATCGGTTCCACCCTTAACAACGGACCAGGGTTCTCCTGCCTCGGCCATGGCAGGAAACACAGAATTATCCACTGAGAAACGGTGAAGCCGCGGGACCCGTCAAGTGGTCGGTCGATCGAGAGCCATGCGACGACTGTGGCTCTCTCATTAATGATACGCAAATTGGACACGAAATAAGTATGATATTAATATTCTTTTATCTTATGCACAAAGTGGTCGTGTCACTGTTGCTTGCGTCGCAAGTCACCTCTTCAGGAGATGATGATTTATGTGGAATGGGATACATTCCTTGTTGCCTTAAGTCGAACACAAGATATATTTTTAGTGGTAGCTTCCATGAAACGGCTAAGTAGTAATATTATATTTAGTATTATTTATGTGTGGGACCCATCTCCGATTAAGTACCTCTCCAATCAGATGGAACGCAACCGCACAGCAATTTCGTTGGGAAAATCGTGGCTCTCTCGATTAATGAATGGTTCGAAACCTCGAAACCCAAACGGTGTTGGTTTAATGGTCATTCGGTTTAATGATTATTTTGCGAATTATAAGGAGAAAGGACACCACGAGGTTATTTCAGTAAATTTAGCTGGGGGGGGGGGGCGTTGGGGGGCCCACAAAGAGGCTGGTATGTCTCGGTGACAAAGTTTGGCGGGTCAAACACCGCGGCAGCGGCGGCGGTCGGCGGTGACGTGATGCACGCGGCGTCGGAGTGTCCCCACCTCGAAACCACATCTATAGGGCCGAAGGCTCGTCGTTGTTACGGTTGGGTGAGTTGGGAGTATGAGAACCATAGGGCATAGATAGTATCATTCCACCACGCTGCGAGTGTCATCATCCTTGCGAATGTAACATGTTTTGTGACATCCGTCCGTTCTTTTACATCAATCTTTCTCATCAGTGACAAAACACTAATCTTGATGCCCTTTTTCATCACTCTTTTCTACCATAGTTCTTCATGTCTCGCATTCACATCATTCCGTTAAAGAAGGATTAGTCTCCCAAAACTAAAACATATATCGGAAAACGAGTAAATCAATGTCATCCCATTGAAATTTAACTTACGACTCGACCTGAACACTACTTTGGAGGTCTATTCAATCTTACGTGGTGAGAACTTTCAAGGTGTTAGAAACTATTTATAATAGTTTAGAAATAACATCACTCAAATAAAAATAAAAATAAAAATTGACTTATTACAGTATTTTGGTTATCACAATAAAAATATCATAAAATCTACTTTAAAAAATATATAATCATTTTTAGTGTTTTTCAATGATTTTACAGTATTTTTTAATACCTTAATAAAAACACTATAGATCTTATTGAAAAACATAGTAAATAAATTGAATAAAAATATTATAATGATTCAAAATTGATAAAAAAAATTGACGAGAAAAGTTGATGAGAGGTATTTTAGGTTTTTTTGAATTAAAAATACTATTTTAGAAAACCCAAGAGAGGGAGAGCTATTTGAAAAAAAATTATCCTGAATGAGAATGTTTTCTAGGAAAATCATCCTATATTTTATTTTATCACCTTCCATGATAGACATATAATCTTCATCGAGATTGAATCATTCTAATGGACAAACTTTGTAAGTCAAGTTTTCATTGTATAATCATTTCCATGGAGGACTTTACAAATCAGTCTTCCTTGTAGATAAACCACAAGACTTGTTCGATTCTACTTATCTTATCTGCATCATTTATACTAACTCTAAAATCATCATTTAGACGATAATATTATTTTGATTGTATCTTAAGTAGATTTGTTTTAATATTTAATTTTGATTTATTATATATTTTATTATTATTTTATATAAATCTGGTACAGTTTTAGGCTATCCCCATTCCTATCGGCGACTTAGCAAGTCAAGTCTCCCTTGTGGATAAGCTTCAAGACCAATTCGCTGGTCAGCTCCACTTATCTTTGCACCATGCAATGATGACTCTTTACGCCCACTACTATATCAGCAATTTAGACAACAACTTGAATGAGTCCAAGGAAGAGAACAGATTCTCTAGGAGAACACATGGCTTGCAAGGAAACCTAAACTTTGTGTTATGTCACTTTGACTTCTCAACTAGCTGTTCATAATGTCTAACCTCAAACCAAGTCAACCGGCACATGTAGTTTGATTCCAATTGTTAATAAAAGCATTCATTTGAAGAGACTTCCGTAGAAAAGTAAAACTATGAAATCACCTATCACCCTGGATATTTCTACAGTCCCACTGCATTGAACGAATCATTTATTGTTTTTGTATACTTGTTTGACCTTGATTTTATATATTTTTACTTGTAAAGATATAAGCTCGAAATGCTTGTAATGCTAGACATGGTTTCGGTTTTACATGTCAAAGTCTGTTTCCTATAGACCACAGCTACACATGAAATGTCAATCATTTCATCACCTTGAAACCCTTTGGGTGGCATAAAAAGAATGAAGCTTCGGGATAATATTGGGTGGCTCTATATCGTGATGAGTCACTTCGTCTACAGATAGCTCTTTCCTACTCTAATATCAAATGTCATGATCCGAGCCTGATGGGCTAACTAGCCTATCAACTTCGTTTGGTCTAAACCACTGACTAAAATACTTAAGTTGAAGTTAATAATAATACACTCATCATACCCTTATAAGTCAATCTTAATCTTGTCCACTTTTAATGTGGGACTAATCAAGAGTGTTACACTTATCACCCACTTCGCAACCTAAAGGTACAATTAAATCGGTGATCTCTCCAATGCTGCTTTTACCTTCTGCCTTGTGTTTCCACAGTTATAGCTAACTGTTCAATGAAGGCTATATTCTCTTGGCAAATTTAGCCTGCCCAGCATAACATTAAATAATATTCTGCAAACAAACATTTTGTTCTCTAATGAAACTTCACTAATTGAATACAGTTAGATAACATGACCTACAATTGATGTTATTTTAGTGAACTTGTCATGAAACCCCAACAAACAAAAAAAGAAATGGTGAGATGTACAGTATAATACTAACTGATGCCATCATTTTTCAGGAGAAAAAGGGAAAGCAGACGTTCTCTTGGCAATTAGTAAAGATTACGAAAGAATATAAGATTTTTTTTAACTATACGAGTAAATCTCTCTATTATAATAAGATTTTTCTAACTATACGAGAAAAATTCTCCCTCTTAATCAGTATAAATAGGGGGAGAATAGCTTTATTATAAAATAGTTTTTTCAATAATTCTTCTTGTCTTCTATTCTTTCATTCACCACATCCATTGCCTTTGCAGAACAGAGAAGGGGGGAACTTTTTCCCGTCGAACTCGCTTCTCTATCGGACTCTCCTCTCTGTCCGTTGTATGGCCCGTGCTGCCTTCGCTGCTACCCCAGCTATTGCCGTGACTACACTCGGTGTCGCCATCAAGTGCGGCCACAATAATGAGGGCTTATTTTGGTGCGGCCGGTTGCTCACCCTCGGTAGTGGATCCCTCTCCAACCCCTGTCTGCTCCTTCCCTCTTCTCCTCCATGCGGCTTTCTTCTTCATCGGAGTCGCTTGCATCGACCCTAGGCTAGGGTTGTCTGCCGTCGTAGTATCGTCTTTATCAGGTTGTGATCTGCATCAATCGCAGCCCGTTGCCTCGCTGTCAACTATCGATCCTCAACTCCTGCTAAGAGCTAATCGTTGTAGATTTCTCTACTAAATCGTTGCAAATTTCTCTACCAAATCGCTGCAGATTTCTCATGCTGTAGCTACCTCCTCTGCTATAGCTCTCTCATCTACTGTAGCATCGCTGTAGCTACCTCCTCTGCTGTAGCTTCCTCCTTTGCTATAGCATCGCTATAGCTTCCTCCTTTACTGTAGCATCGCTACAGCTACCTCCTTTGCTGCACCTCTGCTGTAGCTACCCCCTCTACTGCAGCTTCCTACTCTGCTGTAGCATTATTGTAGTATCGCTGCAGCTTTCTCCTCTACTGTGGCTTTCGTAGCAGTTGCAGCTTTCACAACAATCGCAACAGTTGTAGCTGTCGCCGTCGCAGCCGTAGTAGCAGCAGTGATTTGCTCGTGCCCTACCCACGAAGCCTCTCGTTCGTAAACTGTTTACTTTGTATCGATCAAATATTAGTATCCTTAATAGGAGCATAATTTTGTGGGAGTATGATAGCAGATAAGATTTTACTCTGTTGACGAAAATCCTCCCTCTTAATCTGTATAAATAGGGGAAGAATAGCTTCAATATAAAACAGCTTCTTTAATAATTTTTTTTATTTTTTATTCTTTCCAAAAGATTGGTTCGAGTTTATAAATAAGAACATGCACATAACTTCGATTTAAGTGTACAACAAGCACACTCAATGGATGAGGAACATGACACTTGAGAATGATGATTCTCAACCATATCCACTCCCACCGAAAGCTAATCAATCCATTTGAGTCCTGCAACACGGATTCAAGTACCATGTTGCAATCGAAGACCAAGTATTGCAGTAGACGCTTTACGATCAGGATTGAACAGAATCAGCGACCTCTATGTCTCCTTTTAACTTCAAACCTAAAGCAACGATTTGTAGAACAGAGCACAATTGATTCATTTTCCACGTTTCTCCAGATCCACCGCAAGCCATCGCTGGCGATTTGTAGGAAGAACGGGCCGAAATCAATTCTCCCTGACAGGAGAATGAACACCAAATTACATTGTTTTTTGATGTTGGGATGATCTCCACAAGTGAGTCACAATCGCTCTTACTGGAGCCGAGAAGACGTACTTGGTGAAATCTTGGTGAGTGAGGTGGGAAATGGGAGACGTGTATGATAATGCTGCATGTATTACAGATTCATCAACTAATTTTACCTGTCTTTTTCGTATTTTCTTGAGAGAATTTATCGTGGAACATCTGTCTTCTATCTCTTTAGATAGATATGAAAGGGATCTCAGCTGGAGCTTGGCTTGATGCTGAGACCAGTGCCGTGGAGAAATCCTGACTGTGCGTCAACCAAAACAATTCCACCATGATTAGCACATGGCACATTACACTATCTTTTCTCCAGAGACGTGCTGCTTCTTCCCACCATAGGAGAGATGCAAGAATGACACTTCGGTCCATCTTTATCCCTAACCGAGTCGATGTCTTTAACCAAGTTGCGTAGGGCAACATCACGCATATGCTAAAATGGATGCAGCTAACTTTCCTACCATCATCCGCCAACCAAACCAGTCCGAGAGAAGTAGTAACACTTGAAACGGAAGCTAAGTGCAGAGAGGAAACATAAAAAAAAGAACATAGTCGAACATGCCAGAATTAGTCGTAGTGTTTGAGACGGTGCAGACACTGTTATTTATTACCCTGAGATCTACGTAAGTCCTGTGCTTTGCGTTCTCGAAGTCGGAGAGTTTGACATCTCGCCACCTGAACCAATGAATGCATGCAGCCGTAAGAAAGAAGCCTGCCTGCCTGCGTCTATCTATTATCGTTGTAATGCAGCAGATGTAAAACATGCCTTCCAGTCCCAAGCTTCCACTTCGGCGGCAGAGAAGGAAGGGCCTCCGAACCCGGCGGGGAGAGACTTATGTCGCTTGGGCTTATTATTGCATGCATGGTGGAACCATGGCCAGTGGCTCCACATTCATGGGCGGGACAGCCACCAGAGCTAGCGAGGTCTTTTCCGATGATGATGCGTCGCTCTCGGGGCAGGTCGATAAAGGTTGGGGCATGGCATTAGATCTGTAGCAGAAGCAGCAGAGGCATTTGGTGGAATCATATGAAATGTACAAAATGACCAAAGTACTTAGAAACATTTAATTCCTTAAATATAAAGAAAGTAAATGTGCTCATCAAATTTGATCTAGAAATGAACTTTTCTTTGTTCTTTTTGGCTACATAATGTGAGAGAGAATTTGTGGGAGTGTGACAATAACCTCAGTTTCTTCATCTGTAGGTGACACTAACCTTAGGTTTCTTCAGCTGTACCACCAAACCTGGTAACATATGGAGGACTAATTACACATCAAAGTTTAATTTTGGGTCAAAATAAAATCTTGTACTACGCCATGTAAGATCTTAGCAGTAAATCTGCTAAATTTATGGAATAAGCCTTTAAGACCTTTCCAAAACAATATCGTAGAGGTTAGAAAACAAAGTTGGAGGGATCTTTGGGGACAAATTTGAGACATCTCTCTAAAACTTTTATGCCAACTCGGGTTAGCAAGATCCAAATATAACACAAACTAACTTATAATCCTTATCCGAGTGTAAATAGGTATTCTTATTGGTTGATAATAAAAATATACCAAAACTTAAATGGGGTTATAATATTTTTTTTGACAACATTATAATCGGATCGATGCACCTTATAGATCAATCTACTACAAAGGACAAAAGATTAGATGTTTTGTCAAAGGAAAAAAAAATTGTTTAGAAAAAAATAAAAAGAGATTATCTTTCATCAAAAGTCCACTATGAGGTTTTTTAATGTTATGAGATTTAATCCTAAACATATTTAGGTATAACACACAAAAGTCCACCAAAAGAATTTTTTTGTTATGAGATTTCATCCTAACATATTTAGGTATAACACACAATTACTCTTGTAATTATTTAATAGACATTCTTACGTTAGTTTCATTTTTTACATTTTCAATAACTAATATAAATTTATAAATATTCATTTGTAAAAGATCCTTGAACTAAAAAAAATTATAAAAAATCAAATTGGTCTCATAACATATTCTTCCTATTGGGTTGATAGCTCACGGGTTCAGCCCATAGTGGGCTTTAACAGCTCACAACCCACCCCCCTTTGACCTAACCCTAAATCTAAACTAGGGGGGTATGGTGGGTGTGAAAAGAGGTGAGAAAAAACTATAGTAACGAGATAGAATACTACAAAAATGATTCCAAAAAAAGAAGGAGAACAAGACAGAAAAATAAGAGAAAGAAGGGGAAAAAGACAAGGACAACATAGTGAGACTTTTTTCAATCATCCAGTAGTGTTTTCATCTCAAGTTAGATCAGATCTATAGTAAATTCTTACTATGATTACCTGGAGAGAATTTGGATATTGTGCACAGTGACATAATCCTTATATCCCAGTTATTCTCTTGTGATTGTTGCTAGGGTTTTGGGTAAGAGATTGAGATTTGTATATTCATTATTCTTATAGTGGATTATCTCTAGTTTGCCCCGTGGTTTTTACCCTTCACGTTGGAGGGGTTTTCTACGTAAATCTTGGTGTTCTATTTGATTGTGATTTTATTTAATTCCGCTGCGTGTTATAGCCTGTTAGTATTTATTCATATACAAAAGTTTATTTCTCTTTATATCCCATCAACTGTTATCAGAGTAAGGTTTTGGTGATTTAATTTTGTATTTGAACATGAGGCCAGTAGTGTTTCTTGCATGATTAGTTTGAATGGAAACAATTAGATGATATGGAAACCAAGAATGGAAGATCTCTTATATTGTAAAGATTTGTATGGACCTTTGTAGGGGGATAGTGCAAAACCCACGACTATGACAGATGATGAGTGGAAGAGGTTAGACCGAAAAATAATTCGGTTTATTCGACAGTGGCTCGATGATAGTGTCTTTCACCATGTTTCTATTGAAGTTCTGTATATTCTCTTTCGAAAAAGTTGGAAGGTCTCTATGAAAGAAAAACAGTTGGTAACAAATCTTTCTTGATCAGAAAACTTGTAAACCTGAAATATAAAGATGTGCTTCTATTGTTGAGCATTTGAATGAAATGTAGAGTATCACTAACTAGTTATCCTCTATGAAAATGTCTTTTGATGATGAGTTGAAGGCATTGTTACTTCTCAGTTTATTATCAAAAAATTGGGAGACATTGGTGGTTTCCCTCAGTAATTCTACGCTAGATAGTGTTGTCACTATGAGTCAAGTAACAAGTAGTTTGTTGAAGAAAGAATTTAGTAACATCTCAGAATGATTCACAAGCACTTATATCAGAGAACAAAGGAATGTCAAAGTCCAAGGATAGAAGCAATTCACGTATAGGTAGAAGCAAGTTAAGATCAAGAAAAGATATTATTTGCTACAATTGTGGTGAGAAGGGACATTATAAGAACCAATGCAAGCAACTTAAGAAGAGCAAGAAAAAGGAAAAAGAAGTGGAGTCTATATAGTCAAAAGATAATACTACAACTAAAGTACATGGTGGTGATTATTTAATTTTATCTCCTTTTAATAATATTTTTTCTTGTGTGTGTTAGAATCTTGAGTGGGTGATTGACGTAGGTGCTTCTTATCATGCCACACCACGAAGGGAGGTTTTTGCTACCTACAGGTTTGAAAATTTTGGTGTTGTCATGATGGGCAACTATGACACGATAGACATCATTAGCATAAGTTATATCCATATAAAGACCAACATTGGTTGCAAATTGGTACTTAAGGATGTGAGGCATGTGGTTGACTTAAGGCTGAATTTAATTTCAGTTAGAAGACTAGATGATGAAGACTATGATAGTAGATTTCACAAAGGGCAATGTAAGCTCAGTAAGGGTTCTCTTATTATGGCTAGTGGAAAGAAATATCACATCTTATATAGGTTGCAGGCTAAAGCTTGTAGTGAGCAGCTGAATGCTACAAAGAAAGACTTTAGCATAGAGTTGTGGCATAAGCGATTGGGACACATGAACGAGAAGGGGCTGCAAGCTCTTTCCAAGAGAGAGGTATTGCCAGACCTCAGAGGTACACATTTAAACCCTTACATTGATTGTTTAGCTAGTAAACAATATAGAGTTTCATTTGCTAGTCCTTCTATGTTTAGAAAAATGCATGCTATAGACCATGTTTATACAGATGTATGTGATCCTTTAAGGAAAAAAACTCCTGGTAGATCTATTAATGTTCCTGACATCAATGGTGCACTTTATTTTGTCAATTTTATAGATGATTTTTTCAGAAAAGTTTGCGCCTATGCTATGGAGACCAAAGATTAAGTTATTAATGTCTTCAAAGAATTTCATGCTAGAGTTGAAAGGGAGACCAAAGATTAAGTTATTATGGTGAGTATACAGGATTGTTTAATGATTATTGCAGGTCACATAACATCCAAAATGAGATGACAGTTCTTGGTACACCTCAGCATAATGTAATTACAGAGAGGATGAACCGCACCATCATGGAAAAGATCAGATATATGCTTTCACAAGCCAAGCTACTAAAAATGTTTTGGGATAAAGCTTTGAGGACTATAGTTGATGTGATCAACTTGTCACCATATACAGCCCTAAATGGTGATATTATAGAACATGTATGGTCAGAGAAAGATATTTACTGTAGGCATTTGAGAGTGTTTAATTGTCATGCATTTGCATATATTCTGGACAATAAGAGGTCCAAGCTGGATGGTAAGACTAAAGAATGTATTTTTCTTGGCTACTCACATGATCAGTTTGGTTACAGGCTTTGGGATCCAGAAAAGTAGAAGGTGTTTAGAAGCAGAGATGTGGTATTCTTTGAGGATCAAACTTTTAAGGATTTGAATAAAAGAGCACCAGCCAAGACTTCTGTAGAAGGATTAGCATATTGTGACCTAATTACTTCTCCAATATATCAAGGTGATGGGGGAGATGTATAGGAAGATGGTGTAGAGCCTGATATTGATATACTTGTAGGACATATTGAGCAAGAAGAAGTTGGAGAGCAATTTCTAGCAGAATCTCAATTGAGAAGATGTTCTAGACAATGTCAACCTTCTAGAAGATACTTTACATATGAGTATATGATGCTTACTGATGCAGGTGAACCAAAGAGTTACCAGGAAGCAGTTGAAAGTGAGTAGAAAAAGAAATTGTTAGTTGCTATGCAGGAAGAGATGGATACTCTTCAGAAGAACCACACTTATGATTTGGTATTACTACTAAAGGGAATGAAGACCTTGAAGAACAAGTGAGTTTTTAGGTTGAAGACTCAAGAATATTATTCTCAACTAAAGTACAAAGCTAGATTGGTTGTGAAAGGCTTTAGTCAAAAGAAATATATTGACTTTGAAGAGATTTTTTCTCCTGTTATTAAAATATCTTCTATTCGTGTTGCTCTTAGTATTGCTGCTAGCCAGGACTTAGAGGTTGAGTAGTTAGATGTGAAGACAGCTTTCCTTTATGGTGATTTAGAGAAAAAAATTTATATAGAGCAACCAGAAGGCTTCAAAGTCAAAGGTAAAGAAAACTTTGTCTACAAGTTGAGGAAGAGCTTGTATGAGCTAAAGCAAGCTCAAGACAGTAGTATAGAAAGTTTGATTCATTTATGACAGAAAATAGATACAAAAGAATGACTTCAGATCATTATGTGTACATCAAATGGTTTGGTGAGTATTTTATTATTCTCTTACTTTATGTTGATGACATGCTTATTCTTGAGAAAGATATATCTACAATTGACAAGTTGAAGAAGGAATTAAGTGAGTCTTTTGCTATGAAGGATATAGGGCTATCAAAGTAAATACTGGGCATGCAGATTTCCCGTGACAGGAAAAATAAGAAGATTTGATTGTCACAGGAGAAATACATTGAGAAGGTATTGGAAAGGTTCAGTATGAGCAATGTAAAGCCAGTTGATTCTCCTCTTGTAGGTCACTTCAAGTTGTACTCAGAACAGAGTCCATCAAGTGATGAGGAGAAGGAGAAAATACAAAAAGTTCCTTATGCTTCAGTAGTTGGAAGTTTAATGTATGCAATGATATGTACGAGGCTGGACATCACATATGCAGTGGGTGTTACTAGCAGATTTCTTGCAAATTCAGGCAAATAACACTAGGCAGTATTGAAATGGATTTTTAGATTTAAGATTTGTTTAAGCTTTGAAGGTGGACCACCTATATTGACAAGTTACACAACTGCAGATATGACAAGAGATATAGATACGAAAAAGTTCACATCAGGTTATGTAATTACTTTTATAAGGGGAGCTATGTCATGACAATCCATATTACAAAGGTATATTGCTCTCTCCACCACAAAGGCAGAATATATTGATGCTATAGAGGTTTACAAAGAAATGTTATGAATAAAAGAATTCTTACAAGAATTGAAACTGAAATAGGAAAACTATATGGTGAATTGTGACAACTAGAGTGTCATCCATTTTTGTAAGAACACAACTTTTCATTCCAAGTCAAAGTATATAGATGTCAGATACCATTGGATTCGAAATGCACTTGAAGAGAAGCAATTGTGGCTTTAGAAAATTCACATATATGATAACGGAGCATACATATTGATAAAGACTTTACCAAAAGAAAGACAAGAGATATGTTGACAATTGATCGAGATGGTTTCACGTTGAGGAGTCATGAGACAACTTCTCTTATAGGCTGAAGGGAGAGGTTGTTCGACTAATAGCCTACGGGTTCAGCCTATAGTGGGCTTTAACAGCCCACAACTCACCCCTCTTTGACCTAACCCTAAATTCAAATTAGGGGGGTGTGGTAGCTGCGAAAAGAGGGGAGAAAAAACTATAGTAACAAAGTAGAATATTGTAGCTACGCGATTCCAAAAAAAGGAGGTGAACAAGATAGAAAAACAAGAGAAAGAAAAGGAAGAAGATAAAGACAACGTAGTGAGACTGTTCTCAATCATCCAGTAGTATTTTCATCTCAAGTTAGATCAGATCTATAGTAAATTCTTACTGCGATTACTTGGGAAGAATTTGGATATTGTACATAGTGACATAATCCTTGTATCCTAGTTATTCTCTTGTGATTGTTGCTAGGGTTTTGGGCAAGAGATTGAGATTTGTATATTCATTATTCTTATAGTGGATTATCTTTAGTTTGCCCCGTAGTTTTTACCCTCCACATTGGAGGGATTTTTCACATAAATCTTGATATTCTATTTGATTGTAATTCCATTTAATTCTATGTTATGATATGCTAATATTTGTTCACATACAAAAATTTATTTCTCTCTATATCTCATCACTTCCTCTAATTACTCATCAAAAGTTAAAAATGATTGAAATATAAATTAGCTTTGTTATATCAAATTTGAAGTCAGGCTTTTTGAACAAAGAAATTACTATTTTTTAGGATTTGTTAGTTTTGAAATAGTGAAAAAAAAAACACTAGCCGAGGGAAGAAAAATTAAAATATAATACTAGTCAATGATTTTTTTACTTTCAAGATGAAAGTCTCACACTTTCTCCTCACATGTGGAACATGTGGATGATAAAGTCTTACTATTAAAAAATAGTGAACTCACATTAGTCACAAGTAACTCATTTAATTATTAATTTTTCACCTTTTATAGGCCCCAAGTATAGAGGAAAAAAAAACAAGAAAAATTAGAGGAAGTGTGTGCTTGAAACTTATGCCACCTCAAAATCATTACATGAGCACTAAATATGTTCCTTCCCCCTAATTGATTAATATGTTTCAAATCTTATAATTATTTTTTATAAAAAATGTTGGTCAATCTATCTGTATAGTTCTGATCCCTCAAAGAAGGGAAAGAACACCCAACTGTGGTAGCTCAAGTTACCCTTTTATTGCTATGCTTGATTGATCTCAAGAAATTTAAAATTTGATTATACTTTAAACAAAGTTAATTTGATATTTTTTTGAAAATTTAACTTAAGCAGCTCATATGATCCAATTTATTTGGCTGTATTCAATTTAGTTGTAATCAAATCATCAAAGCTGACATGTGTTCTTCCTGTAGAACCAATAATAGCTTGGAATCAACTGTAGAGAACCGAAATCCTTCCTGCCAAGCCTCTTCCTTTCCACCTATCAACTCTTGCTTCATAGAATTTGGAGTCGTAAATGGTAGTTCTCTTTAGAAATTATTTATTTCTTACAAAGTTATCCTTTATTCTTCTTCCCTTGTGGCGCTTTAGATAAGATAGTTTCCTTTCTAAGTTGACAATTGAATTTGTTTGCCTACCACAGCTTCATCGGGAGTCGGAGCATAGAACTTGTCTCATTGAAGCCATAAAATTAAATTTGAATTTGATAAAAATTGAGTTTGAAACATGTCATGCCTTCAAGTGCTATGACCAAGTCAGATGATATACAAATATAATTATGTTTTTTATGAAATTAAAATTTTAATAATTAATATGATCATTAATAGTTTTCTATGCATCTATTATAAATTTTACTTATGTAACATCTTATTCCTATTTCCACCCATACCCAACATACATGCATAATTATAATTATGGTAGGATATCAATTTTTAATTTTTTTATAGCTATTAATAGGAGTGTAATAAAAAAATAGATAATCTTAAAAGTAAAATATATTAATTTATTAAACAAAATCTGGTTTTGACACTTATACATAGTCATGATAAAAACACACCCACATAATATATCAAAAAATTATACATATACAAATGCTCACAGGTCATCGTCCATATCTATATTAGCATAAGCTCGCATATACTCGGCCTAATCAATTAGGTGAGGTACCAGTATTTTTATTTATAAAATAGGGTCTATAGTAAGTAATTACTCAATAAGTATAGGTATTTATAACATTATTTAGATGAGCAGGTATCATGTCATATATGTAATATTTAAAAATCATCAAAGATATTTAATAGAAAATACCTTATTCTATGACTTTTTTAATAAGCATAACCTTACAATATAACATATGCAAAATAAAGAGATAAAATTCTATATCGAAATAATTCAAAATACTTATTTGCACATATAACCATGAACTTCTACACCCTATATCATAACATATTTGTGCACTCTCACACTATATGTCATCATAATATATACATGTTCTCCCACGTTATACGTCATAATGTATACACATATGCTCCAACACCGTATATTATAATATAAATCAGCTTAGATGGAAATATATATTATCTAAAATTTGTTATATCAAATTTAAAGTAAAATAAGATTTAAGCTCGTTGAATAAATAAATTATTAATTTTTAAGGATTTGTTAGTTTTGTAATAGTGAAAAAAATATATACTAGTTAAGGGAAGAAAAATTAGTCCAAAGTTATAACATCTTACTTCTAGTCTTATCCCTAAATGTATGACTAAAGTATGATATTACTTTTTAGTTCTTTTATTGCTATTAATAGAAGTGTAAGCAATCTTAAAATTAAAATATGTTAATTTAATAAACAAAATGACATGGTTCCCCCTTTTATATAGTAATTTTTACACTTGTATATAACCTCTAACCAAAAGGAAAATATACCAACACGTCTAAAAGTTATACACAAATAAATATCCATAGGTTGTCGTGCATTAGCATGGCTTGCACATGCTCACTTCCCAACCCAATCACTTTGGTAGGGCATTAATATCTTTATTTACAAAATATTGGTTAATAATAAATAATTACTTAGTAAGTATAAATCTTTATAGCTTTATTTAGGTGAGTGTGTATCATGCCATTTATATAATACTTCAAAATCATCGACATAAGACATTTAACGATAAACACCTTATTCTATAATATATATTTTTTTTAGCAAGCATAATCCTACAACATAACATGTGCAAAATAAAGAGATAAAATTCTACGTCGAAAAAATTCAAAATATTTATATGCATGTGTAGAAAGTATAGCAAATTCATGGACTTCTACACCCTATATCATAATATATACGTGTACTCTCATACTACATGTTATCGTAATATATATGTGCACTTTGGCGTCATAATATATATATTCACTCTCATACTACATGTTATAATATATATGTGCATTCTTACATCGTACGTCATAATACATACATGTACTCTTATACTGCAAATCATAGCATATACATGTATTACATGTCATAACATATCTATGCACTCTTACGTGCTTTCTCACACTGCACATCATAGCATATACGTACATTGCACATCATAACATATCCATGCACTCTTACGTGCACTCTCACACTACACATCATAGCATATATGTACATTGCATGTCATAATATATCCATACACCTTTATGTGCACTATCACACTATACATCAGAGTATATACCTACATTGTACATCATAACATATTCATGCACTCTCACACTACACATCATAGAAAACACATGCACTACCACACCACTGTTAAGAACGAGTCGACACTAAGGGGGTGGGGGGGGGGGGGGGGGTGAATTAGCTCAGCGGATAAAAACATCATCGGTTCAAAAATTTTTGTGTCGATTAAACTCGTTTCAGAAAAAAATATTAAACTTGAAAGCATTTGTAAGAGTATAATGAGAAAGTAAAGTAAGGAAGGAAGTTTGCAGTAAAGTAAATTGTACAAATAGAAATACAAATTAGATTTTTATAGTGGTTCGGTCGTCATGACCTATATCCACTCCGCCGATTCCTCTTCTGTCGAGGCCACCAGTATCCACTAACAATCTTCCTTCAATAAGCGAAGATCAACTATCCTTTTATACTCTTTCTCCTTTTTATGGGTTTAGGAGACAACCCTTACAACCTCTCTTTCTTAGACCTCACTTCTCTCTTTAGACGAACTTTCTAAATACTAGGAAGAAGGGACTCTAAATCCTAAGAGAGTTTCTAATTTTTCTTTCCCCCTTTTTTTAACTCAATTTCATACTCAATTCTTGCTACTTCATGCATGAATAGTTAGGATATTTATAAACCCCAGATGGTTTCAAAATTGGAGCAAAAAAAGATCTTATCTCGGGTTTCTCGGGTCCTGGTGGTACCACCGCTTATGTTGGGTGGTACCATCGCTTATGGCACTAACACTAGACAGTACCACCACCCTATCTGATGGTACCATCGCTTGGGAGACTGTGTCTGGGTGATACCACCACCCAGACTAGTGGTACCATCGCCTGACAATCTTAGAGACTGAGTCTGGGCAGTATCACCGCCCAGATTGGTGGTACCACCACCTGACATAGTCTCGGGGATTGTGTCACGACGGTGCCACCTATTGGGTCACTGTTTGGGCCTTTCAATTAGCCCAACATAGCTCAAACTTAGGCCCAATTGACCCCTAATTGAGTTGGCCCAATTCTAACCTAATTATGTGCTAACTACGAATTTTAATACATACACTAAGCTAAATAAGTCTGGCAAGTCTAGGTTTCTTCCAGTGAGCTTTTGACAAACTTTCGACGATCTCTTGGTAATGTTCCAGCAGACTCCTGGCAAGCTCCTAGACTTCACAATGATCTTCTTGGCGAGTTCCGATGAGCTTCTTTGACAAGCTCCTAGACTTCTCAGTCAATTTCAACAGAACTTCCGACGAACGTCCGAACTTTCAACAAACTCTCAAACTTCCAACGAAATCTTGTTCTTGACTTCGGGATTTTATTTTGCTTTATGCCTTAATTGCTATCATAGTTAATCCTACACACTTAAAACCTACTTCGATCTAGACAATTATTACAAAGCTTGAATCAAATGTTGTCCAATATGTCATTGGTTCATCGACGCTTCGTCCGATTCTTCGGTGCATCGTCCTCTCTTGCAGCCTATTGCCTAATTGGCTAGTTGGCTTCCACAACTCTGATTCCTTTGGTGCAATTTTTGCTCTTTTTGGCCTGATGCCCGAATCCATGGCCTGAAGCCTTCTATCGATACGTCGACCAATCATTCGGTGCGACGTCTAATTTTCTAACATGTTTTTCTCCAATCCAACATGATTCTTCCTATTTTAATTATCTCTCATTGATCGAAGCTTCCTACGTCACTCAAAACGTAGATCAAATCATAAATACTATCAATTAGTTTCATCATCAAAATCCAAGATTTAACAACCACATGTCATCATATATTCATATATACAATATATTTTTATTTCAATTCATATATGTTTATGCTTATAAAATATATACATTCATATCATTCCAAATATACTTTTCAAAATGCATTATGGATATAATAATTTATATAACCATTATTTTATAATTAATTAAACTTATATTTACTTGATTTAACTCAAAACAAAGATATCAATGAAATACCATATTTCTTAATGATCAAGTGTCCAAATCGGTGGTACATCAATCAAATTAGGAGCACATGACCATGAGATCCATTCATTAATAATCTTATCTCTTGAATTATTGATTTATAATAGCTCATAGTAATAATTCATAGAAAAATTTTAATAAATCCCTTATAAAATAGACTATACTCAACCTAAAAATTTATCTAAATTTCATAATTATTTTTTAATAATTCACTCTATAATTAATAAATTGATTAGTATAACTCAAACCATCATATAATTTTACAAAAAAAAATTATTTAATTATTTTAGCAAACCAAATGATCTTTAATTATCATGAAATTTTATAAAAAAAGGAGATATATAGAACTAAATATATACTAATTTTTAACTTAAAATTATTTGGAGGCTAAACTATCCTATTAATTTAACTATTAATACCTATTATGTTCTGTTGAAACTGGGTTGGGCCGACCTGAATTTATAAACCTCATATCTTATTATACAAAAGTGATATTCACTTAATTTTAAATCTAACATAACTATGAGGGAACCTTTTAAAATATATCAAAAGAATAGAGTCAAATCGTATCCCTGAGAGGGTCCGAAAAACAATATGATTCATCTTGTTATGTGTATAAGCATTAGATTTATATCTAACATTCTATTGCATTATTAAAACATTAAGCATGATTTCATAAGATATTTTTAATCAAAATCATTTTGTTTGTTTATCATAAAATGTGCAATTTTTATGATTACTTTTAAAATCACTAGAAAGGTAAGCATGATCCAATTTTATTTTTGCATTTTCATTAAACATGTAATTCAAAAAAATATATAATTTTTCTAAACTAATTTAAGAATAACTCATGAAAAGCATTATGTAATTTTGAAATAAATTAAAGGAGTTTCGTTTGAGTTGTTTACCTCATTATCGAACGCCATTAAGGCGTAGTTTACTACCTTGCCTTTGTTGATTTTCTTTTTATCTTCAGAGGAGCTCAATTCGTCCAAAGTTGTCTTCTTCTTCTTTTTAAGTTCATTTTTAATTTTTGATTCTTGTTTTAAAAATTTCATAAAGAGTTCAAATTTACCATCACTTAAGCTTATGCTCGAGTGGTCTTTAATTGTTCTAAGTCCGAAATCCTTCCTATTCTTTGGAAGGTGGTTCTCAAGTTCTTTAAGTGCATTACACGTTATTTCGTAGGTCATCAAAGACCCTATAAGTTCTTTAATTGAAAAATGGTTCAAGTTCTTTGATTCTTATATTGTCATTATTTTCGAATCCTAATTTTTAGAAAGCGATCGTAAAATCTTGTTAACGAGTTCAAAATCTAAAAAACTTCTACCAAGTGCTTTTATTAAACCATTGGTCTAAATAAAATTTCTTCTTAGAAATAAGAGATTTTGAGTATCTCATATTAGGATACTTATAACTCTATATACATCGATCTCAAATTAAAGTCATACTAGAGGTTTTAGAACCATAAGAGATTGATACAATATATATATATATATATATATATATATATATATATATATATATATATATATATATATATATATATATATATTAAAAGTCTAGGTTACTCAAAAGTAGCTAAAATGATCGGTCTATAATCTATAAAACAGAAATCTTAGGTATAGTAAAAGAAAATTTAAGTTTTTTTTATCTCAACCTTTCTTAGAGCTAGAGTTTCGTAGCCTCCATGAGAAAAAGTAAGAGAATAACTAAAGAAAGAAAGAAAGGATCATAGGTTATCAAATTGGTAAAGAGGATGTTGTTAAAATAAGATCGAGGTGATTAAGAGGTTACCTTAAGGTTTAAAATTCAATCCCATTAGACTTTATTTTTAAGTTTTTTATTAATATAATTATAAGGTTGTAATAATCTCAGTTGGGTCTAATTTGATTTGACAAAAATGATATTTTTGGTTCAATCTCACTTATATCTTTAGCATAACACTCTTTGATTTACATTTCTATTGAATTTTTTATTACTCTATCCATGGTTAAGCAGCCTATTATTCTCTTCATATATGATGTTTAAAACTTAAACTTCTTTATTTTAATCATGTTCAAACTTGAGATTCACATAAGGTCAATTTAATTCAATCACTACTTCTAGTGACCATATACATGCTTATTATCATGACGTAACCTCATACACAAATCCGTTTGTACACTTAAGCTTGTTGCGTTGGAGGACCATACCTTTTTCGTAATAAAATATGCTTAAAATAAAAAATTATTCTTATGCATGCTCAACTAGCACACTAAGTATAATATTTTTGAAAAGCATATATTTTAATTCTAAAAGTCAAAAATATAAATATATCATTTATCATATTTATAAAGTATAGACATCATAAATCATATCACTAGATGAGGATAACATATACATATTATTTGTGTTTATATTGATATATTAGTTATAATCTAATGTGTATGAGTCTCAGGTATTATAAGAATATAGGACTAAATGCAAATATAAGTTATATTAAAAAAATAAAATAGATATGGTTTATTATGGCTGATTCACAAACTCATCAAAATAATACTAAATATAGTACTTGCACTCTTGGATAAGAAAATGATGAGTTTAGGGTTTTGGATTGTGAAACTAAAGTTAAATTAGCTAATAAAAATAAGCTAATTACCATTGATCATGTTTCTAGATTTAGATTCCTATAATAGTAAAACAAATAGCAGCAACATGTTATACTAATCATTTATGTACTTGACTAAAATACTAATGGTGAATATCAGGTTGAGTTCATGTTACACTTAAAATCTTG
>NW_027021350.1:1082500-1127500 GCF_036884655.1 Musa acuminata AAA Group | reverse complement strand
ATATGTCTCTAATGGTTTCGCTTGGTTTTATACAAAATAATTTAAAATCACGCATCAAAAGATTTATCTTAGAATCTTTTACTCTACTAGTGCCTTCATGTGTGGTTTCAAGAGTGTGCCAAATATCGAAAATGATTTCATAAATAGACACTCGATTGAACTCATTTTTATCTAAAGTGCAAAACAAGGCATTCATAGCCTTGGCATTTAAAGAAAAAGTCTTCTTCTCCAACTCATTGCAATTGTTCATTGGAAGAGAAGACCTTTTAAATCTGTTTTTAGTAATATTCCATAAATCAAGGTTCAAGGAAAGTAAGAAAACTTTCATCTGAGTTTTCCAATAAGTGTAGTCAGCCCCATTGAACATACGAGGACGAATGATACAAAAGCTCTCTTGAAAGGCAAAAATAGTCATTTCTCTTGGATGTTAAACCAAACAAGAAAAAAACATGGCTATGATACTAACTGTTATGATCAATGAAAAATTAGTGCAGCGGAAAAATTAGTGCTGGGTGGGGGGCGCGCTGGGTGGGGTTTGAATTTGTGCAGTGGAAAAATTATATCAGTTTAAAAATCTTTATACAATAAAAATTGATTTTAATGAAAATCGTTTGTTTGACTTATATAAGTTTGTAAGTAAATAGAGAAGATGAGATTGGATAGTTTGTAATGAAGTAAAGTAGAATGTAATAAAGAGAATAAGTAGTAAAGAAAGAACACACCGGAATTTATTGTGGTTCGATCATAGTGACCTACATCCACTTTCGATTCCTCCTCCGTTGAGGCCACTAACGTCCACTAAAGGTCTTCTTTTAATAGACGAAGACTAACCACCTCTTTACAGTACTTTCTCCTTTTCACAGGTTTAGGAGATAACCCTTACAAGTTACTCTTTTACAAGTATTCCCTCACACATCTCTCTTAGGACTAACTTTAAGCACTAGGAGGAGGGAACTCAAAGTTTTGGCAGATTTTACTTAGTTTTTTCCTCAAGAATTCTTACTCCTTTCTTGCTGCCCAAGTGGGGTATTTATAGGCCCCAAATGATTTCAAAAATGGAGCCAAAAATTTAACTTTCTGGGTCTTCCGAGTACGGGCGGTACCACCACCTGCATTGGGTGGTACCACCGCTCAGTCTGGCGGTACCACCGCCTGATGCACTGTCATTGGGCGATGCCACCGGTTGACAACCTTGGAGATTGGGTTTTTCGAGTTTTCCAACTCACAAGCGGTTCCACCACCTGTTCTGGCGGTGCCACCGCCTGACCCGACTTTTGGATCACTAAATGAGTCTCTCAATAAGCCCAAATAAGTTCCAATTAAGGCCTAATTAGTCCCTAATTAAGTTAAAATAATTACACCAAAAACTAACTCAATTAGCCCCCTAAACTACTTCGATCTTAAATAAATAATTACAAAGCATGAATCCTTTTTCTGGCATGTCATTGGTTCATCGATGCCTCGTCTGATTCTTCGACGCATCGTCCTCTCTTGCGGCTTATTGCCCAATCAACTAGTTGACCTTCGCAACTCTGATTTCCTTGACGCAATTTCCACTCTTCTTGGCCCGATGCCCGAACCCAGGCCTGATGCCTTTTATCGATATGTTGACCGATCCTCCGACTTGACGTCCAATCTTCTGACATGTTCTACTCTGGCCTAACATGATTCTTTCTACTTTAATCAATTTGCCTCTCCTTGATCGAAGCTAGCCTTGTGTCATTTAAAATATAGATTAGATCACAAACTCATCAATTGATGTCATTATCAAAATTTGAGATTCAATAATTTAACGATAAAGCTCTCATCATATGACTTTTTTTTGCAAGCATTGCTAGTCATAGGTGCCCTGCAAGCAATCATGTGAGTAATGGCATATATGGCACGTAGTCTTTTTACTTATTATTATTATTAATTTTTTTTTATTTATGTCATATTTTATATATATTGTGATATCCATGGATATATATAATGGGAATCGGATCGTGATACGATCGCGATAATGAGACTAACTCACCTTTAAATACAAACCCTAAATAATCCCGATCATAGGTTACTTGAGAGGGACATCAAGATAACTAGACAAATTGGTGTGCTATAGATCCATGCATATGATGGAGGCGATTGGTCTTACAGTTGCCCGTGTGAAGACACTAGGGATACAATGCAAATGCTCATTGGAGAATGAGTTCACTGATTGATCTGCTCATGGAATGTTGAATGGTTAATGATATCTCATTATCAGACAACGATTATGTAGTCTCAATTGTGTGTTATGTCTTTAGACTTGAAACACCAAGGATGCCCTGTATGAGTACTCTGCTCTTTGATACCGGACTTATAGGTTTGGAGGGTCCAAATCTAGCACAACCGATCATTGAGAGTAGTAGCCAACCTTACAAGGGCAATTAATTGTCGATGGAGGATCATCCACTCTCGGTATTATGAGAGGAATATCCTATATATTCTTGTTCAAGCAAATCTTTGACCAGGGTCATTAGAATTGAGAGAGAAAGAGTTCTCCAAGAGAATCTGATTAAAGCGAGACTCGAATAGATTCTGTATGGGTCTGACAGCACCATGTCTAGTATATGGTCTTTGAAATATTAGATGAATAAGGGACTATTGCTACATGGTAACTGAGGATAGATAGCTCCAATATATTGGATTCCCTTGTATCATCTAGGGACTATGGCGTAACAGCCTAGTACGTCCGTAGTTGATGAGTCGTGTGAATTATTATAAGAGATAATAATTCACTGAGTCAGAAGGAGTTCTAGCAGGTATGACTCATGGTAGTTTGATATTGGACCTAGAGGGTTACACACATATGGTAGGTGTTACAACAAGTAGAGGTTTGGATATAAGATATCTGTTAGAGTCCCTATCTTATTGGATATCCAGTAAGCCACTAAATTATTGAATCTTATGGATAAGATTTAATAGAAGCCAATAAGAGATTATTTGATAGAGATCCACTAATCCAATAGGCTTGGGTAGTTGGATAGAGATCCAGTACCCAATAAGGCATGATCCATTAATGTTAAGTTGATAAGGACCTCTATAAATATGAGAGAACCAAAGGGGCATAGGGTAGATCCTTTTTGGCTGCCACCTCCTATTTTGCTCCCTCCCTCTCCTCCTCAATCGATACCCTCAGTTTGGGGGTGTGTGGACAGCAAGAAGAGTCGACCCCTTCTTGATCATGTAGTGTGAGTGGACAAGAAGATCGTGTAGTGATTTGAGGAATGTCTTCACCGCAGATCTATGTGGATCACCGCTAGAGAGGAGAATAGTTGACCTCCTTCATCCACTCCTATAGATCTAGGATTTTATAAGAATATATGTGTTAGGATCAAGTCGGTAATAAGAGGAGGGGGGGGTGTGCGGGGTAAATTAGTGCTTACGATAAAATTTTTATCGATTCAGAAAACTTCAATGATTTTGAAAAGCTTGATTCTATAAAACCCGTATCATAATTGATATTGAAAGTGTGTTTCACTTGAAGTAAATGTAATCAACAATTAGAAGTAGAGAATAGTAGTAATGAAGAGCAAAAAGAGAGTGCACACCAAATTTATAGTGGTTTGGTCATCATGACCTACCTCCACTTTCGATTCCTCCTCCGTGAGGCTACCGACGTCCACTGACGATCTTCCTTCAATGAGCAAAGACCAACCACCCTCTTACAATACTTTCTCCTTTTCATGGGTTTAGGAGACAACCCTTACAAGTCTCACACCGCTCTTAAAGGATCATAAAACTAGAAATGAAGGTGGACACTTAGCAATTTTACAACCCAAAATCCCAAGATTTTTGTTCACACTTTCATTGCTCTTTTATGTAGGAAAGAGTGAGGTATTTATAGGCCCCAATGGCTTCAAAAATGGAGCCAAAGTGTGTCTCATCCCGGGTTCCAGGGTACCGACGGTACCGTCGCCATTATTGGGTGGTACCACCACTTACAGATTGACACTAGGTGGTATGATTGCTTGACAGAGCTCAAAGACCAAGCTCAAACAATACTACTACTTGGCAGCATTAATTTCTAGCAGTATCACCACTCAGTCTAGGCGATACTACCGCCCATGCCATATGGGAGGCTGAGCCCCAAGCGGTTCCACTACCTAGTCTGGATGGTTCCACCGCTTGATGTGGCTCCAAGTGATTGAATGGGCCATCCAACCAGCCCAATTCAGCCCTGTTAAAGTCCTAATTGGCCGCTAATTGAGTTAGTATGATTTCTCCCAAAACTAACTCAAATTAAAGTCCTAACTATGATAGTTAAGGCTAAAACAATTACTTTACTTAGAATCTAAGTTGTCCTACATGTCAATGGTTCAACCGAACTCTCAGTGAACTTTCGGCGAACTCCCAACAATCTTCCGACGAGTTTTCGATGAACTCCTGGTGAACCTCCGGCGAGCTTTTGACGAACTCCCGGTGAACCTCTAATGAGCTTTCAACGAACTTCTGTTAGTTTGGCAAGTCCCACATAGTCCCACATTAGGAAAATCAAGCTTGTTATCTCCTATTGCAATTATAAATAAGGGCTTGGGCTTTGAAGCTATATGCACCATAAGAAAACCTAATTGTTTGCTTTAGGCTTTTCTTGTTCAGTGGTTTCAGGTGTTTTATGGCTTAGGAACATCTTCCTAAGGCATTTGTAATAGTCTATCTTTTATAGTAGTGATTTGCTCCTCCTTCGTCCGTGGATGTAGGTCAATTGACTGAACCACGTAAATATGGTGTTCTTATCGCTTTTTATTTTTCTGCTTTATTATCTTTGTTGGGTTGCCAAAATTACCCTTTGGTAAATTTCCTAGGGCTAGCTCTAACAAACTAGTATCAGAGCCTGGTTTCGGGATCTTTTGGTAACGATGACAATAACAAATATCGTTGTCGAGAAATTTGATAGAAATGTCAACTTTCGCATGTGGCAACTCAAGATGGAGGCCATTCTGGTTCAAGACGGAGTTGATTTGGCACTACAAGAAGCTAAGAATATTCCAGATGGTATGTCAAAGGAAGATCTTGAGGGTATAGATAAGAAGGCCCGATCAAGCATTATTCTAAATCTCTCTGACGAGGTTTTATGGGAGGTAGCTACGGAGACTACGGCTAAGAGCATGTGGGATAAGCTTAAAGTCTTGTATATGAAGAGGACAGTGGAGAATCATCTCTACTTGAAACAGAGTTTGTATATGCTTCGGATGACTAATGGTACATCTATACTCTCACATCTTGATAAATTTGATTCCTTGGTTATAGATTTGGAGAATATAGATACAAAAATTGATGATGAGGATAAGACCCAATTACTTTTGTGTTCTTTTCCCCAATGTTTTAAGCATTTCCGTGATACTATGATTTATGAAAAAGAAATAATTTCGTATCAGGAAATTAAATATGCACTAAAATCTAAGGAGCAGATAGACAGGGATATCATTGGGGAAAGTAGAGGGAATCAGGTTGAGGATCTGGTTGTCAGGGGTAGAATGGATAAAAGAGAATTTGACAGTAGTAGATCTAAATTTAGATCTAAATCCAGACATAGAAATTTGGAATGCAGATATTGTCATAAAATGAGGCACATTAAGGCTGATTACTTTAAATTAAAAAATAAATTAAAGCAAAAGGAAAAAATTATTGAGAAAACTACTGAGTCTGCTGAAGCTAGTGTAGCAGCTGATGAGAATGATGGAAATATTTTCTTTGCTACTGATGATAGGATGAGGTCTAAAAATGAATGGATTTTAGATTCGGGTTGTTCTTATCACATGTGTCATAATAGAGATTTGTTTTCCACATATGAATCTTGTAATGGTGGAATTGTTTTGATGGACAATAATGCAGCATGTGAAGTTATCGGTAGAGAAACAATCCAAATTAAAATGCATGATGGTATTGTGAGGACGCTCACTAATGTTAGACATGTTCCTGATTTAAAAAAGAATCTCATCTCTTTAGACACCCTAGAGGCTCTTGGGGGAAGTCCAGAGACGCCGGCGGGGCCCCCGGGAAGAGTTATCTTTTCTGCTTAACGGCCCGCCCACCCTAGAAATGGCTCAGCCAGAGGTAGGGTCGGTCGGAAGAGCGCCGCACATCGCGCGGCATCTAGTGCGCCCCCGGCGGCCCTTGAAAATCCAGAGGACCGAGTGCCGCCCGCGCCCGGTCGTACTCATAACCGCATCAGGTCTCTAAGGTGAATAGCCTCTGGCCCATGAAACAATGTAGGCAAGGGAAGTCGGCAAAACGGATCCGTAACTTCGGGAAAAGGATTGGCTCTGAGGGCTGGGCATGGGGGTCCCGGCCCCGAACTCGTCGGCTATCGGCGGACTGCTCTCGCTGCTTTCGCGGCAAGAGCGGGTCGCCGCGTGCCGGACGGGGGACTTCCCCGGGCGTTGAACAACCGATATGGCATAAGTAGTGGAGAGGTCTTCCTCGGGCCTTCCCCGGGCCTTCCTCGGGGGCCTTCCCCTGGGGGGCCTTCCCCGGGCGTCGAAAGGTGGAGAGGTCGTACGATATGGCATAAGTAGTGGCAAGAGGAATTTTGTTGTCATTTTTATGGAACCAGATTGCATCTATTTGTAAGATTCTTATTGTTGGATTACATGTATCAGTAAAAGCCTTCCCTTTCTCTCAATTTATATCGGTTTCCTCTGCCTTTTTTTTCGCATGTTCTACAGTAGGATGCCAACTTTTGATGTTCCCAAGTTTTCCATGGAGTTTGTTGCTCATAGATATATATATATATATATTTTTTCTCTTTTGTACAGATAATGTCCAATGACGAATACAAGAGTGTGGAACACAGGGTGTTGGCTAATCCACATCAAGAAGCCAGAGTCTCCGTTGCAACCTTCTTCAACCCTGGAAAGCGTGGGGAGTCGGTCTTCTATGGACCTTTACCAGAGCTACTATCACCGGTGAAACCTGCACGCTACAGGAACTTCACTATGGCAGAGTTCATGGGGACCTTCTTCGGTAAAGAATTAAGCAGTAGATCTTTGATTGATCACTTCAAGTTATAGGCACATCATTGCTGCACTCGGAATAATGATGATATCCCTGAATTTATTGGTATTGTATGTTGTATTGGTCTTCTTCTTGTTTCAGGCAGTTTCTTAAAGAATGAATGTTCCTTTCCAATTTATTTTTTTCTAATTATTTTACACAGATTATTATTTGCTTGCAATGGCTGAGGTGGTTTGCCTCATTTAAATATTCCACATATTACTGGTCATACTACCTACACACTGTTTCGATCTCAGATGAAGTGCTCACAATCAAGCCATTTGGTACGAGTCAAATATGTATTTCAACAATTCAAAGGTCGAATGCATATTTTGATGATGCATCGAAAGTTCGAATGTGTATTCTGAATGCATATTTCGATGACACCCAATTGAGAGGTCGAATATCAAACCCCTCGATAGCTTTATGACGTAATGATCAAAAAATAAGGGGGCTAGTGATAGGTAAAGGGTGATACGACAGACACATAATCATGTGGCAACTGGTGGCCAATGGGTAAACTGTCAAAGGCCATGTAGGTCACAAATGACCAACACATTGTGGTCGAACCAGAAGACATATAATTGCCACATAGTGATATGTGGCTAACCAATCGATCGTCGACATATATTGGATACGACAAACACTCAACCAAAAACATCACCTCCAACCATCAACATAACCATCTCTAGGGTCACCTATAAAAGGACTCCTAGGTATGCTCTTAAACATAATTCGTGTTAGCATTAGCTAATTAGTTCAAACCCCAAAACTAACTTGATCATTTGAGGGATATTCATCGAGAAAACCCTTGATTTAGTTTTTGTGGGTTCATTGCTCTATAAAGCATGACCTAGATTGAAACGGACTTAAAATGGACATCGATTGAATTTGAATCATCATCCCAACTTGAATAAACAACTATGTATCATTTGATCACGAACATTAGAATGCGATGATGATAAAATCAATGTCTGTTGTGCATGATCAATATAGACAACGGTAGATGTAGAAGGATACTAACCAATTTTGTGCATCTAAATTACACTAAGAGTTTAATATCTTTTTTCTTATCTTTTGGATGATACTCTAATAATATTTAATGATGATCTAAATAAAAACAACAATTTCTACTCACCAATTCTCGTTTTTGCTAATCCTACAAAGGCATCAAAAAGCTCACAAAAAAAATTACTTAGTCAAAATTTCCAATATTTTTTACTGTAGTTAGATGCCTTATTTTATATTACTTTTACCATATATCATTTTTTTCTCAGAGTTTTATCTTATAATGTCAGAAATGGTGAACAGATTAAACCAATCTACAATGAGTGAATCAATTCAGAATTAGTGTCTGGTGCCTCTATAAAGGACTAATTCTTATTGGTAAACTCTCACTTCATACAATTATCTTAAGAAATAATAAAATATAATTTTCCTAATACAATCATTCAATTATCTATCGTATTCTTATTTCTCATAATTCCTCAATTATCATTATTTCATGTAACCTATTTCATATACGGATCAATCATCTCTTACCATCGATATCGAAACCCTAGTTGCATTGTTTTCGATAAAAAGAACATAAAAATTGTATAGAAAAAGTTGGAAGAGTATTAGAATTAAATGACAAGTTGAGAACATTTATATCCATTTATAAAAGAATGTCCTAGGAATATTAAAATAAAGTTATAAATATAAAAGAAGTTTGTAATTTTTTTATTAGGGTTAAATAAAAACCAATAGTGTGGGCATCCAATGTATCAACAGTGATGATGAGACTTGTTGGGCTGCATTTTCCATGCTGCTGTCATTGTTTTTCTCTCTCCAACCCTACCTTGTTAATGGACTCCATCAGTGGTCCTCACCTAACCCTGGAGCTTGTCTCCCACTCTTTGTTTGACTCCATCAGATATCCTTCAGAAGTAAATCTAGATCGAGCTTCTTATCTCTTTTGGTAGAAGAAACAAGAGAAGAAACTAAGAAGATGATCAGTACTTTTGTGTATATTCTTCTTCATCTCGCCGCGACTTCGATCCGAGATAGAATGATGTGAAAGAGAGAATGATGTGTTCTCTGGTTATGGTTTTCAGGTGCAAGAGGATTTGGGCGATGAGAGGTGGTGTCAGCCATCTGCAGCAACAGCACTACTTCTCCACAGAGCCTGCAAGGTATGATTTCCTGTTAAACCATCTCTTGTTCTTGTTCTTCTCTTGGAATTGTGTAATGGTGGCTCAGATTTGGCAACTAAAAGGTGGCTGGTTTTGTCCCAAACACATCCACAAGAGTGTGAACTACATAAATTGCTAGTAACTAATTAGACAAAACCTTTATGTTTGTTTGATGTCAATGATTAGATAGATAGGTAGAAATATCATTGTTTGACATGTTCTCTTTGGGAACTCATCAAACATGGTTAAGAGTGAGAAAGGAACTCTTGTTTAGTGGGCAAAGAAACCTTTGATGTGCCTATGCAGCAAGCAGTATTACTCCAAAATTTTGCTGATTTCTGTGATAATGGCTGCTAAAACCTGACAACCATTTTTGGTCTAACTTAATCTTCTTTCCTACTTTCTCACTGCTTTTCTCCATTGGGCTTAGGGATGATATCTCAATGTAAAAAAATATTTGAATGAGAAATATCTTTTATTTATATATATATATATATATATATATATATATATATATATATATATATATGTGTGTGTGTGTGTGTGTGCGCGCGCGCGCGTGCGCGCGCCCGTTATGTGGTTGAGGATGAAAGTTGAATAAGAACAAATGTGTGTTTCACACTAAATGCATTCTGACAAAGTGAAGTTGGATATAATCCCTTATCCACATCCTTATCAATTATATTGACTTCAAAAAAAAAATGATATCAAAGTAACTAAAAGATATTTAATTTTATTTTCATTTGCTTTCAATTTTGTGAGAATAATTCTCAAGTTATATTTGTCTCTGGAAGAACAAAAACCAATCTCAAACTCTTTAAACCCATACCAAGTTTTGACCGTTAGCAGGTTAGCCGGCAAAGTTGCAGTCATTACCGGAGCCGCCAGCGGCATCGGCAAAACGACCGCAGCTGAGTTCATCCGCCACGGCGCAAAAGTCATCCTAGCCGACGTCCACCACGAGCTCGGCAAAGCCACCGCTGACGAGCTCGGCCCCGCCGCTACCTTCGTCGGCTGCGATGTCACCCAGGAGCCCCACGTCGCCGCCGCCGTCGACCTCGCGGTCGCCAAGCATGGCCATCTCGACATCATGTTCAACAACGCCGGCGTCGCCGGATCCCTTGCCATGTCCATCACCGACCTCGACCTCGCCGACTTCGACCGCACCATGGCCATCAACGCCCGGTCGGTGGTGGCGGGGATCAAGCATGCCGCTCGCGTGATGGTCCCGCGCCGCGCCGGGTGCATTCTGTGTACCGCGAGCATCGCCGGGGTGCTCGGCGGGATAACGCCGCACGACTACTCAGTGTCGAAGGCGGCGGTGCTGGGGGCGGCGAGGTCGGCGGCGGCGGAGCTCAGCAAGCACGGGGTCAGGGTGAACTGCATCTCGCCGCATGCGCTGCCGACGCCGTTCGGGATCAATGCCATCAAGAAGATGATGCCGGAGGTAGACGTTCGGCGGGTGAAGGAGATGATCGAGGCCACGGGGGAGTTGGAGGGGACGAAGTGCGAGGTGGCGGACGCGGTGAATGCGGCGGTGTATTTGGCTTCGGATGAGGCCAAGTACATCAGCGGACACAATCTAGTGGTGGATGGTGGCTTCACTGCGTGCAAATATTTGCGACTTCCGCTACCCTGAGTAGATTCCTGGAATCCAGGCGAAGACGTACTGTGTTCTCTCGGGATCAGTGAATGATCGTGCAACTCGCCATGAAATTGTTCTGCTTCGCCTTAAAGAGGCATTGCATAAGGCCTATGTCAACTTACAACTGACTCCAAACTTTATGGCTATGAATGCACAAAGACTGCATTGCATGTAGTCCTATTTCACCTCCAAATGATAGTAATACTTACGAAGCCACCACATATATTTCAATATTTAATATACACGATATATATATATATATATATATATATATATATATATATATATATATATTAAATATTTAATTTTAAATTAATCAATATTAAACATACTAATCATAATATAAAAAATCTTAATCACTCTCTGATTAAAGAAAAAAAAAATATCTTTTAATTAAAAGGTTTTTTCTCTTAAATCTTCCAAATTAGCATCAATTTAATTTATAAATCGTTGCTTTGAATAGTTCAGAAAGATACAAATGTGAAAAAAAATAAGTTTGAGATAGTTTAAGAGAGTTTGAGTGAAATATGAGAGAGAATAAGTTAAAAAACCCGTAAGGAAAGGCACCAACGATCAATTTGATTGTTGGAACACTATTACATATTAGTAACGATCAATTTTGACCATTATCGAGCTGGCGGTAACGATCGAAATCGATTGTTACCAAACTATATTGGGTGATAATGATCGAAATTTCAACTATTATTGCTTGATATAGTTTCGTACCATATGATATAGGGTGATATTGAGTGTTCCACCCGGTAGTGGACAATTCACATACCGATATATTATCGGATTGATATGTACTATTTGTATAGGATGATATTATTCGAAATTAAAAATTTTACTATAAATACAATAAAGAGAAAAGAAGTGAAGGAGAAGCACTAAAGGAGAAGAGATAAAACAACACGAAAGATAAAGAGAGTTATAAGAAAGATTAAAGAAAACCAAAAAAATGTAAGAGAAAGAATATTCAAAATTTCCAATAAATCTTCTAATAATTAGCTAAACATATTAATTATATACCATAATAGTACAGACAAATCCTTGCATCTCTTTTTCTGAAGCTGCAATTGAAACTGATCATACTGCTACACTGCTACAGGATTTCACACTACAGACCATGTTATTATAACCCGAGAACCATTTTGGCTTCATTGACCAAAGATTTAGCTCGAAAAGAATCAAGATTTCGAAAATATACTTATAATTTAGGACAAAATTACTTATCAAGACCGCACAAAATTTCTAAAAAGAATAAACACAGTGAGTCACCCACTAATGTACATGATATTACCTGAAAGAAAGAAAACACTATTTATGTTGCTCAAACCCTAGTCATGGATTGCAAACATGCAACCTTACTGTTGAACGAAGGCTGCACACATCCAGATATTAAATCTTTAGATTTATTTTGTGAAGTATTTATTTGATTTAATTGGGTATTTAGATCTCTCTATATCAATAATATTCTTATCATTCTATTCTTGTAATCTTCAAGTTGAAACGATGTTAGATCTTGTCGGTGACTAAATTTCTTGTTTTCTTCCTCATACCATCCATGTGTATCTTCCATGTTAGATCTTGTTTTCTTGTTATACATTACACTTCTTGGGTTTGCCATGGAGAATTTGGATTGAATCATGAATTCATATCTTCATCTTCTAACACCACACATGTAGAAGATAACTTGTCTATACATCACATTGATGAATTGAACAATTTTCTATAAGAGTGGAAGCACAAGAATAACATAAAACAACTTCACCAAATATAGAAGATCTTATTAGAGATGCTAGCAAAGAATTGTGTCAAGGATGCTCATCCTTTAGCAAGCTCTCTTTCATTGTGCGACTTTTTCATTTGAAGTGTTTTCATGAGTGGAGTAATAAGTCATTTAATGTCATACTTGAATTGCTGAATCTTGCATTATCATTATAGGTCAAATTACCAAAGTCAACTTATGTAACTAAGAAGTTTCTTGGAGACCTAGGCTTAGGCACAAAAAAAATTTATGCTTATCCTAATGATTGTATATCGGAAAGAAAAATAAATTGATGAATCATGTGTTAGATTATGTGGTCCTATTTAATTATGTAAGATATATTATAGATATGATTGAATTCTGATTATGATTATTGATCGATAGAAAAGAAGTTCATATTATAGTAGGATTTCTTAGGGGATGCCCTTAATAGGAGGAACTCTCATAATAACTTATCCTAGACCCTCTCGCCTATAAATAGACAGAAACTTTAAGGGCTAAAAAGATATATCTCAACGCAATTGAGAGATAAATATTTTTTTCTCAATCTCCATAATCCATCAATCTAAGTGGTCCTACGAAAGGATAAGAAGAGAGGAGAATGAATGTCTAGTTCTCCTTGTAGATTGATATCTCAGATCCAACAATGATATGCTTGTAGATCGGTTTATTCTTCTGAACAATAATAAAATGTACACATCGTAATATTGTTAGATCTAATTTTATTTGATTTCAATTCTAACATAAAAGTTTTTTTTCCATAGCATGTTTATAGATTTTATGCTAACATCATGCTCTAGATGTGGTGCATCTAGATAAAAAGTAAATGAAAGAAATGTTGATAATAATGTAAGAAAAATAAACAAAAGAAGCAACCAAGGTCTTGCATTATTTTTCATTAATTCTTAGGCTTTAAAGATTGTTCACATCTTCAAAAATAGAATTGAATATGAAATTGCATGAAGAAGGTTGTAAGAAAGATGGCTGGATGGTCTCTTGAGACACCCTACGGACTCTATAACTTGGAAAGGTTTTTAATCCTGACATCCACAATTTGCCTCGGACTCATACAATGTTTGACTTAGATTAGCTGCCGATGGCTTCAATCCATTTAGAACAATGAGTGTTGCACATTATACTCGGCCAATTATTTTGGTTCCATATAATCTCCCTCCTTTGATGTTTCTTATCCCTGACCAACGCCACCTATAAATGATATTGATATCTATTTAATGCCCTTAACAAATGAGCTAAAAGACTTATCTGAGAATGGTGCTATACATATGCTGATGTCTCCGAGAAAAAAGAAATTAGGTGGCACTTGATTCTAAATCTCATAGAAGTTTTATATATTTTTTAAAATATATCAAAAGAATAGAATACTTAAGATAGTCAAGCATAATCTTTTATTAGAAAATAAGTGATTTTGAGTAACAAAACATATCTAAAATTAAAAATTATTCAAAATCTAGATTAGCTAAAAAATCAATCCTTAATCTATAAAATCAAAATTTTAGGTAAGTAAAAAAAAATTAGTTTTTTTTAATCTCAATCTTCCTTAGAGATGAGGTTTCCTAGGAGAGAGAAAAAAATATGAGAGAACAATGAGAAAAAGAAAAGTGAGTTAATATGAGAGGATTTTTTTTTTATTTCATCCTTGATCAATGTAGAAATGATTTGATTCGATCCATTTAAAAATGTGTAATGGAAAATATTGGTGATAGATCAACTTAACTTGGTTTGAACCTGCATGCAAAATTTTCAGGTGTGACCGAGAGAGTCTCATATGTTTGACTTGGTGTTGACCTATAAGATGACGAAGATCGAATTGATTTCTCGATGTAGTCCCTTCGATGCTCAAGTGAATAACGGAACAGAGTGGGAGTTGAGAGCAAATAATAAGTGTCCTTAATCATTATAGTGTGATGATCATGTTATAATCGATCCATTCGAAAGGAATATTTTATGTATGCATAAAGTATTCCCTAAGCATTTTATATTAGGTCGATGTTCATATAACCCAATTGTTGACTATGACCCTAATCTTCTCGTGCTGAGTGAGTTATCATGTGTCAAGCATTGATTGGGTTGACACTTTCCTTATCATTTGTCCATCTAAATGTGCCCTTCAAGAGCTCTCTCTTAGAGGGATCCAAAAGTACACCTATATGTTGGCTCGACATGTGGGTCATCAACATATTGAGCAACCTCTAATGATTAGCTCAAAGAGGACACATCATGCAACATCTTTGTCCATATGTCAATGCATTGAAGGTTGGGCTTAGGTCCCCCCTCCATCTACTTATCCTAGCATGTATTCAATGGTCGAGAATTTAGCCTTCCTAGATGGTGCCTAACTCATGGCACTATCTAATTGCATTTATTAAGAATGCTACCATGTTGATATTACCTTAATCCGTGGCCTATTCTATGCTTACTTCTGTATTGACAAGAGGGCCATTGGCTACTACCTTGTAGCTTGGGATGGGCTCAAGATGAAGGGGGCTATAACGTCAAACAAATGTTTGAATCTCTTGGTGATAAAAAAGAGGGGTGCGGCCCCAATTGTCAGGGCCTTCTCTCTTGTTACTCCTTCCTCAACTCATTTTGTCACCTCAATGGTCCTTGGCCAACCAGCCTAATCAATTGCACTTGAGGCTCTAACGGTTGCTCCCACTAACAAAGCCTCCATTGAAAAGCCTTTCGAGAGGTAGAAAGTTATGATGAAGAAGAAGACATTCAAAATAACCTCAAGGAATGAAAACACTAAGGAAGGATTATCCAAGACTGGATGCATTTTGATGCTTAGCCCGATAAAGGTGCATCGAGCTCATTTTGATGTTTATCTTAGTCGAGGGTGCCGGTGATAATAAATCTAAAGATTATAAGAAACCTTTAGATTATGTAAGGTTTCTATGATCAGAATTTTATCTTTACCCCAAAGCATTTGGACTAATGTGCATCCAATACTTCATCCCAAACGAGTATGAGTTACAAGTACTTTGGCTCGAGCAGTGTCCTTCTAACCCAATGTGCAAATATTTTTTATCAATATGTCAATGCATTAAAGGTTGGGCTTAGGTGTAACATCCCTCATTTAAAAAAAAAATTAGTAAATACTTGTTTGTAAATATGAGGATTATTTAATAAATTTTTTTATTAGATAATATTATATTAAAGTTTATGGCTAAGGACCTAAGAGTAAATATTAAAATTTTGATATGATTTATAGAATATTCAGAATTGAGTAAATAAAAATAAAATAAAATAAAATGAAGGACATGTGTCATTAACAAGGAAGAGTCACTTGCATTTATTCTAAAGATTGACACCTAAACCCCCATGCATGCTTGCCACCTCACTATTTTAGCATGAGCCAAACCTAAGTAATTTAAGGCACTATTAAAAAGAAACTTTGCAGCCAACGTTAGTTTGAGGAGAAGAAGAAGGAAGAAGGAGAAGAAGAAGAGGAAACTTTGTTTGAGGTTTTGTATCAACTCCCTATATTTGGGAATCAAACTCATCTAAGGCAAGTGTTCTAATCTCTTCTTACAGAATTCCTAATCTCTATTTTTCTTTTAATTCTGCATAATTCAAAAGATTTCAGCTTAGTACCAAACCTTTCTTTCCTTTTGATACAAAGTCATGAATCTGAAATTTTTCGGTAATCTGACTTCTATACATTGTTTTGGATCTAACTTTTAGCACTAAACTCTGATTTAGGCAAAACCTAATCCATTTGAAATTAGACTCAAATATCTTTATTTTGACACCAAGATTGAATGATTTGGAGTTTAAATGCCTACTAAGACTTATATTTTCATTTACCCTATAGATTCTGCAAAATAGGGACTAAAATTTCTGACCTTTTGTTACTAAATTGCTTATAACTCTCGAGAGAAAATTCTGAATTATACAAAGCTTAGTTCTTTAGAAACTAGATTCACATATCTTTCTTTTGACACCTAGTTGGAAATTTTAAAGTATGTTTGCTTTTTAAAACATCTATTTAAATTGATTCTATCAAGTCTGTAAAACAGGGATGATCAATTTTGACATTCCTTTACTCTATTTGTTGTAACTTCCTGTTAAGAACTCAAAAAATTATAAATCTGAGTTCATCTGAAAATAGATTGATACAACTTTCCAATTACACCTATTTTTAGTGATTTGGAGCATGCTTGGTCACTCAAACAATTCAGAAAATGTACCATTCAAATTATGTCATAATTGATAACTTTGTTGGGTTTTGCCTATTCAATTTTCATCCTATTGGAAATATGATTTCTGCTAAATTCTTCTTCAATTGAGCTTTATATTAGTCCTTTGAAGTTCTTGTATTGTTCATCCTGAAATTATTATATATCTAAAATTTATTATGTAATGCTTTGTTTGCATTTCCTTGTTTGATAAAGGCACATGCATATCTTTGTTGTTCCGCATGTGCTTCTGATATGTGTCAATGTTATTGTTCATACTACCCTTTTGTACTCTGGTGTCTTGTGGGATATTATGAATCTTTGCCAGAAATGGTAAAGGAAGCTATGCTTAGAGCCCGCGATTGCTCTACCGGCCCCATTGACTTCACTCAGACGTGGGTGGATGGAGCTCCCAAACGTGGGAGACTTATGCTTGGTGGTCATCCAGAAATGGATGAATCACATTATGTATGTGGTCCCACAGCGCCCTCTATGTTTATTGATATGATATCCAAAGCTTTGTTTATGAGTTCATATTATGCTTTGGATAAAAATGGAATGCATGCTACATCAAAAATGACAAACAAGTTTGTGTTTATTATTCGGTTCACTTTTTATATTTTGAAGTGTTTCGTTTGTCATTATTATACCCCCAAACACTCTTACGCCTTTGATATGTGCCTAAATGCTTCATGTGCCATTTGATACATGCCTAAATGCTTCTTTTGCCAATGAAATGCTCCAATTTCTTTTCTCCTATTATTATGTCTAATGCATGTTTTTGAATGAGGTAAACCTTTGTGATTTTATATCAAATGAGATGATTTCAAATGAACACTTATATTTCTACTTTTATATCTTGATACTAAGCCTGCTTGAACTTCTCCTATCGCCATGGATATGTTAGACACTTGCTGAGCTCTTTATGCTCACCCCGTTGCTATATAAATTTTTCAGGGTAGCTTGTCACCCATTGAAAAGCTAGAATTGGGTTAAAGCAGTGAAAGGCTAGAATATTTTTGAGCTAATCTTTGTTGGATGATAGGTTTTTGTTGTATAGTATACTTTACTTCTGATGTAATGTTAAGGATCTATTGATACTTATGTGTTGTAAAAGTTTAAAGGACCGCTCATGTGTATGGAATTATAAGTTTAAGTTGTATAAGGATAAGAACTCATGGTAAATAATTATCTTTTTGTGACTGTATATACTTCTACGATTATGGATTTGTGTTGTGGATGATGTTTAGTTGAGTTGCCCTTAGATTTTGTGAATCTTTGAGTGAAGTGGATTACGGTTTATGTAACGTACTTGTTTATGAATTATGAATATTGATTTTTGAATTATTCTTAGTATCCTCAAATTGTTAGATTGGATCATGAATTGAATTGATGATGAATTATAATATTATTGATTTTAGACAGGGTCACACTTCCTGAATGTGATAATTTGGGGGGCATGACATTAGGTCCCCCTTCTATCTGCTCATCCTATCATGCCTTTAGTGGTCGAGAATTTAGCCTTCTTAGATGGTGCTCAACTTATAGCAATATCTAACCACCTTTATTAAGAATGTTACCATATTGACATTACCCTAATCTATGATCGATTCCATGCTTGCTTTTGTGTTTGCAAGAGGGTCAATGGCTACTACATTATAGCTTGGGATAGATTCAAGGTGAAGGGGCCCTAATGGCCAACAAAGGTCGAAATGGGTGATTCTTCATCATTAGGACTTGTTGAGATTAAAATTCAGTCTCGACTAGTCTACACAAACCATCAAGGAGAAGGGTCAAGTCTTTTAGTTGGTGGAGGCTCTGTCCTCTTCTCTAGCTATCCCGACCCCTTAGAGTATGATCCAAACTTTTTTTTTTCTTACTCTGCTTTTACTTTCATGTTATGTAACTATGTCTTCTTTCCCAATTTTGCAAGGATGAATCTCTTGGTGATAAAAAAAGAGAGAGGCAACCCTAACCATCGAGGCCTTCTCTCTTAGTGCATCTTTCTCATCTTATTGTAATGCCTTCATGGTCCTTGGGAAATTGGCCCAATCGATAACACCTATGGCTCCAAGAGTTGCTCTTATTAATAAGGACTCCCATCGAAGCACTTTTCAAAAGATAGAAGGTTGTGATGAAGAAGAGGGCATCCAAGATGGCCTCAAGAAATGAAAACACTGAGCAAAGATCATCTAGGAAGTGATTCATGGATATATTTTGATGCTTAACCCGAGAAGGGTGCATCGAGCACATTTTGATATTTAACCCAATCGATAGGGCCTATGATAATAAATCTAAATATTATGAGAGACCTTTAGATTATATAAGGTTTCTACGATTAGGATTTTATCTTGACCCTAAAGTATTTGGACTACATATGCATTCAATACTTCATCCTAGTCGAGTACAAGTTATTGATACTTTGTCCCGAGCAATGTCCTTCTAACCCAATGTGCAAATATCTTTGTCTATATGTCAATGCATTAAAGGTTGGGCTTGTAACACTCTACTTCTAATTTCACTCGTACTCTACATGCATGTAGAATGCCACATTTTAAATTTTCATTACTGTTATTAATAGAAGTGCAACAAAAAAGTGGGCAATCTTAAAATTAAAAGTTATTAACTTACTTAAAAAAATGATAAGGTTTCCTCTATACGTAGTATTTTTGACACCTATATAGAATTATAACATCTAAGGAAAAATACAAACATAACATGTCTAAAATCTATACAAAAAAAAAATAAGTCATTGTCCATATCTACACTAGCATGGGCCTGCACATGCTCACTTTCCTACCCAATCACTTGGGTGGGCTACTAGTATCTTTACCTATAAAATATGATCTATAGTAAGTAATCACTCAGCAAGTATAAGCCTTTATAGTTTTATGCATGCATCATGTCATATATATAATATTTCAAAATCATGGGCATAAGACATTTAATAGTAAACATCTCATCTTATGACTTCTTTAGCAAGCATAATCCTGTAACATAGTATATGCACAATAAGAAGGTAAAATTTTATGTCGAAATAATTCAAATGCTTATATGCACATGTAGGAAACATAGCAAATTCATAAACTTCTACACATAATATCATAACATATACGTGCACTCCCATACCGCACATCATTATAATATATACGTGCACTCTCACACCGTACGTCATAATACGTACATATACCCCCACACTACATATTATAATATATACGTGTACTCCCACACTGCACATCATAATACATACATATACTCTCACATCATATGTGTGCATTGCATGTTATAATATATCAATGCACTCCCACATTGTATGTCATAAGATATACATGAAGTCTATCATAGCATATACATGTACTTCCACACCAAATGTCATAGCATATATGTGCATTGCATGTTATCATATATGTATGTTTTCATAGAAAATACGTGTACTCCTACACTGCACATCATCATATATTGTATGCATATAAGATATTTTTATTATAATTTATATATTTTTATACTTACAAAATATATACATTCACATTTGGCTCATGACTAACTTATGACGATTATAACAGTTGAAACATGCTTTCCAAAATGCATTATGCATACGATAATTTATACAACCACTATTTTATAATTAATTAAACTTATACTTACATGATTGAACTAAAAAATGAAGATATCAATGAAAGACCATGTTCCTTAATGATTAAGTATGCTAGGAGGTGATACACATACAAAATTGGGAGCATAGTTTATAATTTAAAACCCTAATGCCTTAATTAAAAACCCTATCTCTTGAATTATTGATTTATAATAATTTATTACAATAATTTATAAAAAAAGTTTGGTAAAATCTCTCATAAAATAAATTATACTTACCTAAAATTTTATCTAGATTTTACTATCAATTTTTAATAATTCACTCTATAATAAAATAAAACAGTTAATATCAATCAAACTATTACATAATTTAATGAAGAAATTTTACTTTACTAGTCTAGCTAACCAAACGATCTTGAATTATCATAAAATTTTATAAAAAACTAGGAGACATATAATATACAATAAATTATAACTTAAAATCAAATTATTTGAAGGCTAAATTATCCTCTTAATTCAACTACCAACACCTACTCTATTATGCTAAAACTAGGTTATGACTGTCTAAATTTATAAACGTTATATTTTGGTATATAGAGATGGTATTCACTCAATTCTAAATCTCACAAAACCATAAGGGAATCTTTTAAAATATATAAATGGGCTAAAACCTAATTATATTTTTAAGAGGGCTAATTTAACTCGAAAAGAACCCCTTCTCATAAAATAAGGGATTATTAGTACCTCAAATTGGGCTAGTAATAACTGTATGCACCAATCTCAAATTAAAGTTATATTAAATATTTTAAAACCATTAGAGAATTATCCAAAACATATTCAAAAATTAAATATAAATATGAAGCCTCCATGAAAAAATGTTAACTTATAATTTGTAAAATTGAAATATTAGGTATAGCAAGAGAAGAATTAAGTTTTTCTTACTTCAATCTTCCATAGAGTTGAGATTTCCTAGCCTCCATGAAAAAAATTAAGAGAATGATTGAAGGAACAAAAAGGGGTGACCATAGGTTATCAAGTTGATAAAGAGAATGAGGCCAAAATTAAAGTATAGGTGCCTCTTCTTTTACCAATATAATTTTAATGTTTTGACAACATTAGTTGAGTTTAATTTGATTTGAACAAAGATAATATTTTTTATCTAAACTCATCAGATAATCTCACTTATATATCTTAATATTTAGTATAACACTTCTCTTTGATTTGTATTCTTCTTTAATTTTTTATTACTCCATCCTTTGTATGCATGAGATTTAAAACTTAAACCTTTTTATTTTAATTATATTTAAAATATTCAAGCATTAAGATTCAATTAACATCGATTACAATTCAATCATCACTTTTAGTCACTATATGTATATTTATTATCATAACTTAATCTTGTATTCAAATCTGTTAAAATACTTTGGTTTCTTATGCTATACTTAATGTAAACATTAATGCTTATATATATGCTCAACTAATATTTCATAAAATATTGAGAATGATATTTTTGAAAAATATGTTTTTTAATCTTAAAAGTCAAAAACAAGAAAACCTCCCTAGAGATCATCAAGGGCAGAGACTAGGTCCTTGAACAATCATCAATACTATAGAAGGGTTTGTGCTGGAGGTATCAAGGGCTAGAAAGTGCTGAGTCTAGGGCATAGAACTTTCACTAGAATATTCGAGATAATGTTCTTACAATATGCAAGCTCTTCTTCTAAAGTCAAAATATTATGGACAATATCGACGATAGTTGGATTAACCCAACACTGTTTAAACCCACGTGTGCAAGGTCTTCAGGTGTGATTAAGAGAGTCTTAAAAGGTCGACTTTGTATCGACTTGTAAGAAAATCAAGATCAATATGATTTTGTGATGTGGTCCCCTTGGTACTCATAATTTGAAAATTGACACATATGACTTAATTATGAATTGAAACATGCACATTAGTTGTCTCAATTCCATAAATCTGTGATCATTCTATTAATCAGATTTCATTATGTCACTAAATTTATAACCAATACCCACATAAACCTAATCCAAATCTATGATGTGTTGATTGTGCCAAGAATTCACATCCAATCCTGTAGAAAGTAAAAACTTCCATGTCTTCACCTACACATTCATTCCTGTCTTATTAAGAATTATATATATGTGTCTTGTATTCCTACATATCCACAACAAACCATACCTATCCACAACAAACCATCAATTCTTTGTATTGCTTAAAATATTTTAACTCATTATAAAAATACTATATATCATATAAGAATCATAAATATTTTTTTAATATTTTTTTTCATAAGGATATATATAAGCAAGGTTTATAAATATTTTTCTAATTTATTTTTCTCTATTATAGTGTTTTGTAATAAAGTTACAGTATTTTTGAAAATATATTAAAAACATTGTTACCATGTCGAAAAATATTGTAACTTATAGAGAAGTCAAATTATTTGAATGTTTATTTTCTTAAATAAGAAACCATATCTATTTAAGATCCAAGCAAGGCTCAGAATTATTTTCTTAATATATCTTTGAGTTTATTTTTCTCATGTTATAATGTTTTATAATAGGGTTACAGTGTTTTTGAAAATATATCATTTCAATATGGTTATAATGTTTTTGACATATTTTTAAAAATATCACAATCAAAACATTGTAAAAGAGGAAAATGAGCTGAAAACATATTAGAATAATATTTATGAATCTTGTTTATATATCCTTATGAAAAATATTAGAAAATATTTATGTATAGGAATCAACCTAAATAAAAATAAAAAATGCTAGGATATAATAAAAATATTGTAATCAATGGAAATCGATCTAATTCAAGAGATTGATTCATCCTGTAGATCGGTTTATAGAATAAATAAATAAATAAATAATTTACTATCAAATCAACAATATATTCAAAATTAGATGGAGAAAGAAAGAAAGAAAAGATTATTAGAAAAACCTGAAAAGGGTCATATACGGTAAAAAAAGGTCTAAATAAGGCCTTTTTCGAAAAATCTCCTCAGGTAAAAAGGTCACGAGATTTTGCGCGTTTCGAGAAGCAAAAAGCCTTTAACGTCAAATCCAACTACCTGACCACAAACAGCAGCGTAAGAGTTTGTCGAACCGTAATTCAACACGTCATCAACAAGGTCCCACCACTACTGGATTCAAACGAGCCACCTTTGACACGTTCTCCTATTGCAAGAAATCGACGACACAGTAGATCCGTCCTCTCTCTCTCTGCCGTCTTAAAGAGGCATTTCCTTTTTGCAGCCAACATAACTAGTATGGATGTGGATGAGGGATGATATCCAACTTTAGCTTCTGCACCATCTCCACAGATACCACATTTTCAAAGCTATTGCTGTCGATGATCACCAAGCACACCTTGCCAAGAGAAGTGCATTTAGTGTGGGGATTTGGGATAAAAAAACTATAATCTGTATCCTTTCACCCTAGAAGCATACCCAAGGAAAATGCACTTTTTCGCTCGAGGCTCTAATTTTCCTTCATTTACATGCATGTATGCTGGACACCCAAAAAATTTTAAATCAGAGTAATTAGCAGGAGTACCTAACCAAACTTCCTCCGGAGTTTTAAAATTAAGTGTTGCAGAAGGAGCGCGGTTGACAACGTAACAGGCTATATTAATTGCCTCTGCCCAAAAGTTCTTTGTCAACCCTACATTTGAGATCATACACCTTGCTCTCTCCAAGAGTATTCTATTCATACGTTCGGCCACACCATTTTGCTGAGGCATCATCCTAACAGTGCGATGCCGAACAATTCCTTCATTTTTATAGAATTCATCAAATTCACCTTCACAAAATTCCATGCCATTATCTATTCGATGCTGCTTAATTTGTTTACCTGTTTGCTTCTCAATCAAAGCCTTCCATTGTTTAAAAGTTAGAAAAACATCATTTTTATGCTTCAGAAAATAAACCTAAACTTTCTTGGAATAATCGTCAATGAAAGTCAACATATACTTGGCACTACCCTTAGACTAAACACGAGCTGGACCCCAAAGGTCTGAATGAATATAGTCAAGAGTACTTTTCGTTTTGTGAACTGCTAGAGAATTGAAGCTGACTCTTTTCTGCTTTCCAAAAATACAGTATTCATAAAAATCCAGTGGCCCAGTACTCTGTTCGCAAAGAAGATATCTTTTGCTCAATATGCTCAAACCTTTTTCACTCATATGACCCAAACGCATATGCCATAATTTGGTGATGTCAGAATCTGACAATGATGATGATGAGATTGCAACCGAGCCTGTGATAGTAGTTCCCTGCAAAATATATAAGCTACCAGACCTACAAGATTTCATAACAACAAGAGCACTTCTAGAAACTTTTATAACTCCACCTTCAGCTGTGTATTTAAGGTACAAAGCACGATTGGTTGCAAAGGGCTATAGTCAGGTACATGGTGTTGATTTTAATGATGTATTTTCACTTGTTGTTAAACATAGCTCTATTCGTGTTTTGCTTGCTTTAATTGCCATGAATGATTTAGAATTGGAGCAACTTGATGTCAAGATAGCTTTCTTACATGGTAAACTTGAAGAACAAATTTATATAGAGTAACCTCATGGATTTGAAGTTGACGGTAAGGAAGATCATGTTTGCTTGTTAAAAAAATCCTTCTATGAATTGAAGCAGTCTCCAAGACAATGGTATATGAGGTTTGATTCTTTTATATTGGGTCATAGTTACACAAGGAGCATGTATGATAGCTGTGTTTACTTCCGGAAGTTAACTGATGGCTCTTTTGTGTATTTGTTGCTTTATATTGATGACATGTTTATTACAGCTAAGAATTTGTCAGAAATTCATACTTTGAAAATGCAGCTGGGTAGTGAATTTGAAATGAAAGATTTGGGAGCAGCTAAGAAAATTCTTGGCATGGAGATCAAAGGAGATCGAGGAGTTGGAAAATTATTTCTGACTCAGAAAAATTACCTCAAGAAAGTCTTGAAAAGGTTTGGCATGAAAAATGCTAAGCCAGTGAGTACTTCTCTTGCTAGCCATTTTTGGCTATCTGCTGCTCAGTCACCACAGTCAGTTGAAGAGGAAGAATATATGGTGAAAGTTCCATATTCTAGTGTCATCGACAGCATTATGTATGCAATGGTTTATACTCGTCCAAATATTTCATAAGCAGTTAGTGTGGTTAGTAGATATATGTCTCGCCCGGGTAAAACACATTGGTAGGCTATGAAGTGGATTCTCAGATACTTGCAAGGGACTTCAGATGCTTGTTTGGAGTTTGAGAAAAATTGTGACACTTTGGTTAGTTTTGTCGACTCCGATTATGCTGTGGATCTTGATAAACGAAGATCTTTGACAGGCTATGTTTTTTGCGTTGGCAGTTGTTCAGTTAGTTGGAAAGCTTACTTACAACCTATCATGGCTTTATCTACTACAGAGGTAGAATATATGGCAGTGATAGAGGTGATCAAAGAAGTTTTATGGTTAAGAGGTTTGTTCAGCAAATTATGTCTGCATCAAGGTGTTACTATAATTTACTGTAATAATCAAAGTGCAATTCATTTGACTAAAGACCAAATATATCATGAGAGGACGAAACACATCGATGTGAAGTTTCATTTTATTCGGGATATCATTGTGAGGGAAAGGTCCTTGTTCAAAAAATTCATACGAAGGACAATCCAGCTGATATGCTTATGAAGCCTCTTCCGGTTTACAAGTTCAATCAGTGCTTGGACTTGGTTGGTGTTCATTGTTAGTGATTGCCCATTAGGGCTTTTATGAAGAAGGTGGAGCAAGTTTTGTTGGGACATGCCAAGGTGGAGATTTGTTAATTTGGCAAGTCCCACATCAGGAAAATCAAGCTTGTTATCTCCTATTGCAACTATAAATAAGGGCCTAGGCTTTGAAGCCAGAAGCACCACAAGAAAACCTAATTGTTTGCTTTAGGCTTTTCTTGTTCAGTAGTTTTAGGTATTTTATGGCCTAGGAACATCTTCCTAAGGCATTTGTAATATTTCCTCTTTTATAGTAGTGATTTGCTCCTCCTTCGTCCATGGATGTAGGTCAATTGACCGAACCACGTAAATTTGGTGTTCTTGTCGCTTTTTATTTTTCTGCTTTATTGTCTTTGTTGGGTTGCCAAAATTACCCTATGGTAAATTTCCTAGGGCTAGCTCTAACAACTTCTAGTGAGCTTTCGGGGAATACCGACGAACCTCCGGTGAGCTTTCACTACATCATCCGATACTTCGGTATATCCCTCGATTCATTTGACCCAATGCCCGATCATTAATTCTAGCCTAACTTCGATTCTTCTTTAATTGTTTTGTCTTTCTCATGATCGTAGTTAGTCCTACATCACTTATATCAACACATAGATTAGATCATTAATTCACCAATTGATTTCATCATCAAAATCAAAAATTCAACAATACAATCTCCCTATGTAACAAATCTGCCTTGACATGCACAGTTTTCGATTTTACGTTTTGTTTCATATACCAATATTCACACAATGACGAAACCTTTTTCTTCGAGAAGTATAAGATTTATTTTTCTATTCTTCCATTGTGTATGTGATGCTCTATCCAAGTTTTCCAACAATGGTATCAGAGCTAAGTTGAGTCGTGTGATGATTGTTTTTAAACTACATGTGATGATAAATCGTGTAGAATTATTTTATACACAATTATTATGATTTTTGTCATAGTTTTCAAATCTGGATAACTCCCTTCTCTCTATTAAAATGTGCTTTAGATCGATGTTTTATCGCCAATATTACTATCACAAAATAGAGGGAAAAGGGCAATTAATTACTATTGCCTAGCGATTTGGTTGCTCTCAGCCATGGCAGAAGGGTCCCATGTAACCAGAAGTCCTAACTACATGGAGAAGCCTAGCAATTAGGGTTTCTTAGCCACCAAGGTGACCTTGTGGCCAAGGATTCCTGGCTGCATGGGGCAAGCTAGTGGCCAAGGTTTCCTAGCTGCCCTACAGCCATGGTTTCCTAGCTATAGAGGTGACCTTGGGGTTCAAGGATTCCTGGTCACTCAAGACTATCCTACGACGAAGGATTCTTGGCCGTAGGGGTGACCCCAGCAGCCAGGGTTTCCTGGCCACATGGGGCACCCTAGGGTAGGGTACCACAATAATTATAAATTAATTAATTAATTAGTTTAATTAATTAATTAATTATTATTATCTAGTAGTCCTACATGGTGATGTGTGCAAGTGATATGTGATGTGGACGGATGATTATGGACCATGTGATGTGATGTATGTGTGTATATGATGTGATTATTATTATTATTATTATTTGAATTTGCAAACCTCCATTTTTCTTGTTTATTATTGAGCCCACATGCTTGTGATTATGTTATAATTATATGAGGCTATGCAGTGGGAGTGTGGAGGTGACAATAGGACCCACAAGGCCGAGACGAATAATCGCAACGCATAGAGATACACCGAGATGCCGACAGAACCGATGAAAACGAAATGAATGATCATAGGGCATGGAGATGTGCCGATGCACACATAGATCATGATGTAAGTGATTGATCTCACTGGCTCGGGCTTGATCGCATTAGGTTATGGTCTATGATCATCCAATGTGATTGCTCATGTGATATATGATTGGTAATACACCTTCTAGATATGTATATATATTTACATGCGATGTAGATATATATTAAGTATGTGTATGTGTGACATGTCATATTAGATGATTGAATCAAAATCCCCTCTCATAATAATATTAAGTTAGTAAGCATGAGGCAATTAGATTGACCCATGTGGCGTTTCATCGTTATAGGGAGAAATTGATTCTCGATGTAGGTTGAGTTGGTTGAGTCCCTTGAGACTCATCTACATTGCAATTTAAGATCTTGCTTATGATATAGAGATGTCACTAGTGACTTGAGGATATGGTATACTTGGTCGAGTTCCTCGATGGCATATCATTAAATCAGACTCACCTTGTAATGATGGTGATGACTAAACCGAACATCATAGTTAGTTGAGTCCCTTGAGGCCATGATGGTTCAAAGGCTAAATAGGATGAGAATTATAAGGAGTTATGATTCGCAAGAGTTGCCTACCTTTTTGGGTTTAGTGTGATTCGTTGAGTCTCTCAAGTTACACTAAGATACCGATTAGATCTCGATCCCCACTAGAGATCCGTCGAGGGTCTTCAATTTACATACCGAAGGGTGTTATGTGTTTCACGAGAAAATAGTGGGAGTATATTAAGATATAAGTCCTTATCTTGATTGTTTACCTTTATACAAAATCTGCATGTTATTTATTTTACTACATCTTTATTTTTATAAATGTCACTTTCAAATTCCCTACGTGGCATACTTAATGTCAATTGCCTCACTAGTCCAAACAACACGGATTGGCTCCACAACCTGAGAATCATTCTCACGATAGAAAAAATCTCATATGTCATTGACATAGTGATGCCCACACTCGAGGAAGGGGCAAGTGAGGATGAGATCTTTCGCTACGAAAAGTACATAGATAACTCCACTCTCGCTCAATGTTACATGTTAGGCTCCATAACTCCCAAGTTACAGAGACAACATGAAAAGATAGATGCTAGATTCATTCTTCTGCATCTTCGTAAATTATTTGAGAAACAAGGAAGAACTCAACAATATGATATATCCAAGAGTCTCTTCTGCACTAGGATGACTAAGGGGACATAGTGTAGAACCATGTCCTTAAGATGATTGAGTGATAGAAAAGCTCACAAGTCTAGGAATGGTACTAGAGGATAAACTTTATGTAGATCTTGTGTTTCATCTCTTCTGCACTAAGATGATTGAGTGATAGAAAAGCTCATTGCATGAAAAACATAATATCAAGTTTTATCATCATGTAGTTTTGAAGCTAGAAATTTTAGCAAGTGTTACATCATGCTTAGAACATTCAAGCTATCAAGTTTTAGATATGCAAGTTTTACAACATACAAGATAGCACTTTTGCTTCTTTTGAGATAGCAACTTCTACATCATGAATGCTAGCAATGTTACAACATTTTAGAACATGCAAGCTAGCAATTTAAAGATGTTTAAGAAAGTAACTCTTGCTTCTTGAAGTATGCAAGTTTTATAATATACAAGCTAGCAAATGCAAGTTGGCATATTTGCTTTTCTTTGCGATATGTAAGATAGCACTTTTGCTTCTAGAAATATGCAAGTTGGCAATATTTGCTTCTCTTTTGAGATGAGCAATTTTTTGCTTCCTTTGCAAAGTTTGAGTTAGCAATTTTGCTTCCATTGCAAAGTGCAAGTTAGCATATTTTGTATCTTGAGATATGCAAGATAGCACATTTTTGTATTTTCTTGAGATTTCAAGCTAGCAATTCTCGGTGATGTTCAAGATAGCAATTTTTCTCTTTTGAGAAGTACAATTTTTGCTTTCTTCTTGAATTGTGAAAGCTAGCTATCTCCCCCTTTGTCATTGTCAAAAAGAAGAGAAGACCCTTTATGTCAATTTCTAAATCATGACAAAGGTGAGTAATCATTCTTATTTCAAAATTTTATAATTGAGATAAACCTTGAATTCAAATTAAGACAATTTTAGTCATGATTCACACCATATGCAATACATCACATACATCATAATAAAAAGCATAAGTATTGCATGCATCATTTTAGCAACAAATCATAGCATTTCATCACATGGCAAGATATCAGTAAGTAAAATTACGATGCAAGTTCTTGATATCTTAACATGATGCAAACATGGCATATGGCAATCATAGCATTTCTATCATCAATTTACCATATATTTCAATGCAAGCTTCTTTTGATATCTTAACATGATTCAAATTCAAATATGGAACTCATACCATCAATTCATATATTTCTCCCCCTTTGTCATCAACAAAAAGGAGAACGATATAAGCAAATTTTAAACGTAAGTGTGGTAATGATTCATGCCATAACTAGGTTTATGTCATTTTTCAATAATGAGTGATAGGATATCAACTATACAAACATCTCAAGGAAAACATGACATGGAGATAGCTTTCATTACTTCTTCCTCTTTATTTGTTATTATCTTTTTGCATGAAGGAGGAAAGTCACTTGTGAGCTTACTCGAATGAAGTTAAAATTGATAAGATATTAAAGCATACTTCATTTTTACAAGGATCAAGATATGTGTGTGAATCAAATCTTTGCACGTAAAACTATTTCTCTAAAGATATAAGAAGGAATCATCAAATCCATTTCTCGAAAGATATTTTTCACATGATAAGTCTATGAGAGATGCATTTGCTAGTTGATTCCATATGTCAAAAATCAATGATATGAATCAAAAACTCGATATGACATATGTTTATTAAGTCCGAAAGAGAATAATGTATCGAGAAAATCTGATTGTTAAGATCAAGAAGATCCGAAAATGAAATTTAACACTTTCATGCACTCGAACAAGGTTTTGCTATAGATTTTCAAATTCAAAAAAATAAAACTTGCTTATTATCATGAAAATTTTTGTATCCAAAACACATAATTTCCAACATATTATTAAGGCGTGCAATAGTGTAAAATTATCATCATAGCAATTATATCCTACCATGCATGATCTAAATTTCTTCCCATTTTATCATTGTAAACAAGAAAGAAGAAGAGAAGAACAAAATAGTGTAAAATATTTTAATCATTTCAAGGCATACAAGCCATAAATATAATCACATCATGTCATGAAAGATAAAATCACTTGAATACCAAAAGACATGATTCATTTTGACACATCTTCTCTTTAAATAAAAAAGGAAGGAATTCTTAGGAGATCATGATATAGATAAAATTCATTCAATCTTGTATAAGAACAAAATATTAACTTAAGCTTATAAAATTTCTCAATTCATTATGAATCATAAAAAAATTATAGTTCTGAAAAATCATGATTTATTTAGAAAAATTTTCTCTTTAGTACACGACAAGAAGAAATATAGCAATGATACCAATCATGATTCATTTGGATGGTAGATGGCAAAAAGAAACATTGAGGATAAAAGATCTCGATTTTTATAGAGAAAATCTCAAGTTTTAAATTTTAAAAAATCAAGATAAAGTCCATTCAAATTCAAATCATCAAATCAAAATCATTTTTAAGAGATTCATAAAAAGATGATAAAATAGATTCATCAAAGTCAATAAGATAGAGAAAAAGAATTTTCAAGAAAAATGCTTTTCTCTATTTAGTTGTTTCATACAAGCATGCCTTTGTCCTTTTTGTGCCAAAAAGAATATATATTATCAATCATTTAGGATCAAAAAATAAATTATGTCATAAAAACCATCAAGATCAATAAACCACAAAAATCATCATGTATAACTTTAAAATATCATGCATAAAATAAAATCATCAATCATGGTATTAAAACATCATTATGCATTATTAAATCATCAATTATGATTTCATATTTTCAATCAAACATCATTTTGTTTGTTTTTCATAAGATATGCATTTTTCATGATTATTTTTAAAATCATTGGAAGGGTAAGCATGATAAGCATAATCCTAATTCATTAGCATTTTCATTATATTATTTAAACATGCAATTTTTAAGAAAATTAATTATATACTAAAAAAAAATGCATTATGGAAAGGATCATGTAATTTCGAAATAAATTAAGGGGGTTTTGATTACCTCATCATTGAATGTCGTTAAGGCGTAGTTTGCCACCTCGCCTTTCTTAATTTTCTCCTCATCTTTGGAGGAGCTCGATTCTTCCCACTTTGTGTTCTTCTTCTTGCGTTCAAAGCAAGTAGTTCCGTTCTTTTTATTCTTAAATTTTTATTTCTTAAATTTTTTAAATTTCTTAGTGAGTAGTTCTTGTTCACCATCACTTGAGTTTATGCTCGAGTGGTCTTCAAATGTTCTATGTCCCAAATCCTTCCTGTTCTTTAGAAGGTGATTTTGTTCATCATGTTCATCATGTGCATTGTGCACCATTTCATATGTCATCAATGAACCGATAAGTTCTTCAAGTGGAAAAATATTTAAATCTCTTATTTCTTGTATTGCCGTTACTTTTGATTTCCAAGCTTTAGAAAGTGATCGTAAAACTTTACTAACAAGTTAAAAATTCAAAAAACATTTGCCAAGAGCTTTTAAACCATTAACGACATCCGTAAAATGAGTGTACATGTCTACAATGGTTTCGCTCGGCTTCATTCGAAAAAGTTCGTAAGAATGCACGAGAATGTTGATTTTGGACTCTTTCACTTTGCTAGTGCCTTTATGAGTGACCTCAAGAGTTCTCCAAATATCAAAAGCTGAATCACACATCAAAACGCGATTAAATTCATTTTTGTCAAGTGCACAAAACAAGGCATTCATAGCTTTTGCGTTTAAAGAAAATGTCTTCTTCTCCAAATCATTCCAATGGATCATTGGAAGAGAAGACATTTCAAATCTGTTTTCAACTATGTGTCATAAATCAAGATTCAATGAAAGCAAGAAAACTCACATTCGAGTTTTCCAACAAGTGTAGTCCGTCCCATTGAAAAAGGGAGGACGAATGAGAGAGTAACCCTCTTAAAGGCCGAAAATAGCCATTTCTATTTGGGTGCTAAATCGAAGTAGAAAATTGTGGCTCTGATACCAATTGTTAGGATCAAGAGCACTAAGAGAGGGGGGGGGGGGTGGGGGGGGGTGAATTAATGCAGTGGAAAACTTTCAACGTTTAAAACTGCGTTCGTACGATAAAAACAATTTCGGTAAGAAAGTTTATTCGGAAATCACTTTAACTTCTGATCAAGAGAGATGCAGTTAAAGTAAAGATATAGAGGCAGTTTGCAGTTAAGATAGAGAACAGAATGTAATTGCAAACCGAAATACAATGTTCGTACAATAAAAGCGATTTCGGTATAAAAGCTGATTCGGAAGTTGCTTTAACTTAAATTAGGCAAAGTGCAGTTAAAGTAAAGCTAAGGAGGCAGTTTGAAGTTAAGATAGAGAACAGAAAGTAAATGCAAACCGAGATTTAGAGTGGTTCGGTCAATCTTGACCTATATCTACTTTTGGCTTCCTCCTCTGATGAGGTCATTGACGTCCACTAGAGGCCTTCCTTCAATAGGCGAAGTGTTGAATCTCGGATTTTGATGATAAAATCAATTGATGGGTTAATTGATCTAATCCATATTATTGAGCTAAGTGTGCAGGATTAACTACGATAACCAGAAAACACAAAGCAAGTATACCGGAGTCAAGTTCGATGGACATTTAAGAGTCCGAAGAATCGTCGGAGATGTTGCCGGAACCAATCGAGAAGAAATCGGGAACCTGTTAGAATTTTCGGAAGTTCACCGAAGAGATCGTCGGAGGTTCACGGAGATCACCGAGAAGGCTCGGCTACTCGTTAAAGTCATCATAAGTTCGGGAGCTTGCTAGGAGTCCGTCGGAAGAAGTTCGTCGGAAAGCTCGCCAAAACAAGACTCGACGTTCGCGGTTGAAAGCTTGCTTAGGATGTGTTTTTTGTTATGTAGTTCACTTGTAATTAGGATTAGGATTAAGAGATAATCCTATATCCTGGTTAGGGGCCAACTGGGCCCAAAGTCAGATATGGTTTGGGCTAAAATTAAGCCAAACCAGTGAAATCGAAGAGCCAGGCGGTGGCACCGCCCAACACCCGAGAGCTCGGCGGTGACACCTCCTTGGCTGGGCGGTTGTACCGTCCAGCACCCGAGCGTTGGGCGGTGGCACCGCTTGGCTGGGCGGTGGCACCTCCAGCACCGGGAACCCAAAGAGAATTCAAATTTTGGAGCCCAAAATTTGAATCCTCTTGAGGCCTATAAATACCCCTCAAATCTCAGCTGAGAGAACAACTTTTGAGCAGCAATTAATTGAGAGAAAAGTCTTAGAAGAGTCTTTGCCTTTCTTGTTTTCATTTGCTAGTATTCACCTCCTTCTTTCTTGCTGAAAATCTGTAAGAGAGTGAACCGCTTGTAAAAGTTGTAAGAGGGGTATTCACCCTTCCCTTTCAAGAGATTTGCTAGTGGAAGGTGGGAGCCTCATTGAAGAGGGGCCTCGCAAGTGGATGTAGGTCACTTGACCGAACCACTTTAAAAACAGCGTAATCTCTGGTTTGCATTTCATTACTGCTATTTACATTACTGCTATTTACATTACTGCAAACCCTCTTACTGCTTTATTTCCTCATTACATTTACTGCACAACTTTGCGAATACGCTTTTAAGTTAAGCACTTTCAATTCCGATTTCTTATCGTACGAAAGATTTGTCTAAAACCAAAGTTTTAATCCGCTGCACTAATTCACCCCCCCCTCTTAGTGCCGCTCCGAACCTAACAAGTGGTATCAGAGCGAGGTTATCTCTCATATTTGGTTTAATACCCAAGAGAGATGGCTTACTCCGGCATGCAAGAGGGTCATTCTATTGCACGACCACCTTTGTTTAATGGGTCGGATTACACATATTGGAAGACTCGCATGAGGATCTTCCTCATTTCTATGGACTTTGAGCTTTGGTCTATTGTCGAGAATGGATTTCAAAAATCTTCTCTTCCGATGAGCGAATGGAATGAATTGGAGAAGAAGGTTTTTGCTTTAAATGCAAAGGCTATGAATGCCTTGTTTTGTGCATTAGACAAAAACGAATTTAATCGTGTTTCAATGTGTGATTCGGCTTTTGATATTTGGAGAACTCTTGAGGTCACTCATGAAGGCACTAGCCGAGTGAAAGAGTCCAAAATCAACATCCTTGTGCACTCTTATGAACTTTTCCGAATGAAACCAAGTGAGTCCATCGGAGACATGTACACCCGGTTTACGGATGTCATCAATGGACTCAAAGCTCTTGGTAAAGATTTTACTAACTTTGAATTAGTAACTAAAATCTTAAGATCCCTCCCTAAAAGTTGGGATCCAAAAGTTACGGCCATTCAAGAGGCCAAAGACCTTAAAGCATTCCCTCTTGAAGAGCTCATTGGGTCTCTAATGACCTACGAAATGACATGTCAAGCTCATGACGAGCTTGAGAACCCCCTTCCAAAGAACAGGAAGGATATGGCACTCAAATCATAAGAAGACCACTTGAAAGGAACATCAAGTGATGAGGACAGTGACAATGACATTGCACTTTTGACTCAAAAATTTAAAAAATATTTAAGAAAGAACAAATTTAAAAATAATATAAAAAATAAATTTGAACAAAAGAAGGACCAAGTGATTTGCTATGAATGCAAAAAACCGGGACACTACAAGAACGATTGTCCTCAAGCCAAAAAGAGGACATCAAAGAAGAAGGCACTCAAGGCAACATGTGATGATTCAAGCGCGTCCGAAGAAGAGGAGTCCAACACCGAGCAAGTTGCTCATTACGCGCTAATGACTTTAGGAGAAGAGGTATGTGATTTACTTAATGAAGATTTATCTTTTGAAGAACTCTCTATCGCTTTTCATGAATTATTTGATGAATGTAGAACTGTTAGCAAGAAGTTAAGTATCTTAAAGAAAGAGCATACTTTGCTACAAGATAAGTTTGATAGTCTTCAAACTCCTCCATGCTCTAAGTGTGAGCATTTAGAAGCAATAAAAAATGAAAATTTGCTTCTTAAGGAAACCTTAAACAAGTTTAAGGTTGGTAGCAAAGGATTAGATATGATCCTTGCACACAAGGGTCACATCGCAAATAGAAATGGAATTGGATTTGTAAAAGGATTACATCAAAATCCTACCACTTTCATAAAAGGACCTACATTACATGTTTCCTCCTATATGAAATGCAACTTCTATTGCAAATCCGGACATATTGCCTACAAATGTCCATTTAGGAAAATTAGTTCACAAAAATTAATATGGGTTCCTAAAGGAACAATAAAGGATTCAAAAATAAATAACAAGGTTAGTGGGTCAATTTTTGAGGCACCCAAAATCAAATGGGTACCTAAAAATCATCCTCTTTTGTAGACAAACCCACAAGCTAAGAGCAAGAGATGGTATCTCGATAGTGGATGCTCAAGACATATGACTGGAGATCCATCTCATTTCTCTATGCTCACTAGCAAAGAAGAAGGGTACGTCACCTTCGGAGACAACAACAAAGGCAAAATCATTGGCAAGGGAACTATTGGTAACAAATTTAGTTTTTCCATTGATGATGTTTTACTAGTTGATGGATTGAAACATAATCTCTTGAGTATTAGTCAACTATGCGATAAAGGTTATATCGTTAGATTTGAATCAAATATGTGCATTATTGAAAAACCAAATCATAACATGACTATGATTGCTTTAAAGCAAAATAATGTCTATACCATCAATCTTGATGAACTAAGTAATGAAATGTGTTTCTCCGCCGTAAATGATGATGCTTGGCTTTGGCATAGGAGATTAGGCTATGCAAGCATGAAAACAATATCTAAAATCTCATCTCAAGAATTAGTACGAGGGATTCCGAATATAAAGTTTATTAAGGATAAGGTATGCGATGCATGTCAACTAGGCAAACAAATAAAAACAAGCTTCAAACCAAAAAATCAAATTAGCACCACTAGACCGTTACAATTGATCCATTTGGACTTATTTGGACCAATTGATACAACAAGTCTAGGTGGAAGCAAATATGCTTTTGTGATTGTGGATGACTACTCTAGATACACTTGGACCTATTTCTTAGCTCACAAAAGTGATTGCTTCAAGTGCTTCTCTAAATTTTATAAACTCACTCAAAACGAAAAAGGTTTCATGATTTCATCAATTCGGAGTGATCACGGTGGCGAATTTCAAAACCGTGACTTTCAAAATTTTTGTGAAGTTAATGGATACAATCACAACTTCTCCACTCCGAGGAATCCCCAACAAAATGGAGTAGTTGAAAGAAAAAATAGAAACCTATAAGAAATGGCAAGAACTATGTTAAATGAACATAGTTTACCTAAGTATTTTTGGGTCGAAGCCGTAAATACGGCTTGCTACATCATGAATAGAGTCCTATTAAGACAATCCTTATCAAAAACTCCCTATGAATTGTGGAATAACAAAAAACTAAATATTTCCTATTTTAAAGTTTTTGGTTGTAAATGCTTTATTTTGAATGAAAGAGATGTCTTAGGAAAATTTGATGCTAAGTCCGATGAAGGCATCTTTCTTGATTACTCTTCTGTTTCTAAGGCTTTTCGGGTTTTTAACAAAAGAACGTTAGTAATAGAAGAGTCTATTCATGTAGTTTTTAATGAAATTTCTAATTTAAAGAAAAATAATTTTGATGATGATCTTGGTTTTGATAATTTGAATTTAAATGAACCTCCTCCTCAAAATAGCAACTTGGATGCAACTTCTTCCGAAATTTCCTTACCTAAGGAATGGAAGTATATAGATGCTCATCCGAAGGAGCTAATTATAGGAGATACATCAAAAGGGGTTCAAACTCGTTCCTCTTTCAAGAATTGTTGTGCTAATGCCGCCTTCCTTTCTCAAATTGAACCTAAATGCATTGACGAGGCCATAAAAGATGATTTTTGGGTTATTGCAATGCAAGAGGAATTGAATCAATTTGAGAGGAATAAGGTATGGAAGCTTGTTCCTAGACCAAGTGACCACTTAGTCATAGGTACTAAGTGGGTCTTTAGAAACAAGCAAGACGAAAATGGTATCGTGGTTAGAAACAAGGCTAGATTAGTGGCCAAAGGTTTCAACCAAGAAGAAGGTATCAATTACGAAGAATCCTTCGCTCCGGTGGCTCGATTAGAAGCCATAAGGATGCTCCTTGCCTATGCTAGTAGTAATAATTTTAAACTATTTCAAATGGATGTCAAAAGTGCTTTCTTGAATGGTTTTATTTCCGAAGAAGTATATGTCGAACAACCTCCCGGATTTGAAAATTCTCTTCTTCTTAATCATGTATTCAAATTGACTAAGGCCCTCTATGGCTTGAAACAAGCTTCTAGAGCTTGGTATGAAAGGCTTAGTTCCTTTCTTATTTTAAATAATTTTACTAAAGGCAAGGTTGATACTACATTGTTTATTAAATATTTTGAAAATAATTTTCTTATTATGCAAATTTATGTTGACGATATTATTTTTGGTTCTTCGGATGAATCACTATGTGAATCATTTGCCAAATGTATGAGTCTTGAATTTGAAATGAGTTTAATGGGTGAATTAACTTTCTTTTTGGGATTACAAATCAAACAACTTAGTGATGGTATATTTCTTAACCAATCTAAATATATATTAGAATTGTTAAAACGATTTAACATGGATAATTCAAAAGCAATAAACACCCCTATGAGCACTGCGACTAAGTTAGATATGGATGAAAATAGTAAAAATTTCGATCAAAAAACATATAGGGGAATGATAGGTAGTCTACTCTACCTCACCGCGACTAGACCGGATATTATGTTTAGTGTAGGACTTTTGCTAGGTTTCAATCTAATCCTAAATTATCTCATCTTAAGAGTGTTAAAAAAATATTTAGGTATCTTAAAGGAACTCCAAATTTAGGATTGTGGTATCCAAAATCTGAAAAATTCGATCTAATAGCTTATGCAGATGCCGATTTTGGCGGATGCAGGATAGATAGAAAAAGTACATCCGGAACATGCCAATTTTTAGGACATGCACTTGTTTCTTGGACTTCCAAGAAACAAAATTCAGTTGCACTATCTACGGCGGAAGCCGAATACATTGCTGCAAGTGCATGTTGTGCACAAGTTGTTTGGATGAAAAATACATTAGAAGACTATGGAATTCACTTTAAAAACATTCCCATAAAATGTGATAATACTAGTGCCATATGTCTTACTAAAAATCCAATTCAGCACTCTAGAACTAAGCACATCGACGTTAGGCATCATTTCATACGCGATCATGTCCTTAACAATGATGTTGTTCTAGAATTCATTGACACAAAGCATCAATTAGCAGATATATTTACAAAAGCTTTGAACGAAGATCAATTTGAATTCATTAGAAGGGAATTAGGTATGTTAAATTGTCCCAAAGAATAAATGTGTTTGAATGGATTTTCCGTAAAGTTTTTCATTCTCTCTGAACAAGATTTTATGATTTTATGAATCTCGAAATTGATTTTGATGGCTTGATCAAGATTAATGATTTTATGAATCTCGAAATTGATTTTGATGGCTTGATTATGAGTTTCAAGTTGACAATTTGAATGAGTTTGTATTCGAATTATGATCTTGACTTATTGGAGTTACTACTTGAATTTTTTAATCACGATCTCTTCCTTGTACACCTACAATTTTTTATTATAGAAAGAAGAGATTTGATAAAATGGATGAATGTTGAATTTTCCTTTATGATGAACTCGACATAAACATTTTAGCATACTTAATTTTGGATGATAAAATTTTTGTATGATCAATGTTATAATCATAAATTATGTGCTTCAAGTCTCATTCCCTTTTTGTTGATGACAAAGGGGGAGAAAAGTGATGACTTGTACCATTTTGATAGCATGACTTATATAAAAATTGATTGATCCTTGAGAATGTCTTATATGCCTTGCAAAATCCTTGAGAATATCACAAGATTGATTGATCATATTGAAAGCATGCCTTGAGAATGTCTTATATGCCTTGCAAAATCCTTGAGAATATCACAAGATTGATTGATCATATTGAAAGCATGCCTTACATCTATATCATGAAATTCATGTTGAAAAACTTTATCTCCTATCGTAGTAAAAATCGTCCCATATCATTTGACTTATGATTTTCATCGAAGTTTCGCATTTACTATTGCTTAATGAGAATAACGATAAGTTCTACGGTTAGAACTTATCGGTTTATGCTTGAATTCAATGGATGAAATTCAAGTGTTTTCATCTTCTCATAATATGGCATATAGATAGGGGGAGTTATGTTTAACTTCGTCATCAATTGATTGTCATCATCAAAAAGGGGGAGATTGTTGAATCTCGGATTTTGATGATAAAATCAATTGATGGGTTAATTGATCTAATCCATATTATTGAGCTAAGTGTGCAGGATTAACTACGATAACCAGAAAACACAAAGCAAGTATACCGGAGTCAAGTTCGATGGACGTTTAAGAGTCTGAAGAATCGTCGGAGATGTTGTCAGAACCAATCGAGAAGAAATCGGGAACCTGTCGGAATTTTCGGAAGTTCGCCGAAGAGATTGTCGGAGGTTCACGGAGATCACCGAGAAGGCTCGGCTACTCGTTAAAGTCATCACAAGTTCGGGAGCTTGCTGGGAGTCCGTCGGAAGAAGTTCGTCGGAAAGCTCGCCAAAATAAGACTCGATGTTCGCGGTTGAAAGCTTGCTTAGGATGTGTTTTTTGTTATGTAGTTCACTTGTAATTAGGATTAGGATTAAGAGATAATCCTATATCCTGGTTAGGGGCCAACTGGGCCCAAAGTCAGATATGGTTTGGGCTAAAATTAAGCCAAACCAGTGAAATCGAAGAGCCAGGCGGTGGCACCGCTTGGCTCGGCGGTGGCACCGCCCAGCAACCGAGAGCTGGGCGGTGACACCTCCTTGGCTGGGCGGTTGCACCGTCCAGCACCCGAGCGCTGGGCGGTGGCACCGCTTGGCTGGGCGGTGGCACCTCCAGCACCGGAAACCCAAAGAGAATTCAAATTTTGGAGCCCAAAATTTGAATCCTCTTGAGGCCTATAAATACCCCTCAAATCTCAGCTGAGAGAACAACTTTTGAGCAGCAAGTAATTGAGAGAAAAGTCTTAGAAGAGTCTTTGCCTTTCTTGTTTTCATTTGCTATTGTTCACCTCCTTCTTTCTTGCTGAAAATCTGTAAGAGAGTGAACCGCTTGTAAAAGTTGTAAGAGGGGTATTCACCCTTCCCTTTCAAGAGATTTGCTAGTGGAAGGTGAGAGCCTCATCGAAGAGGGGCCTCGCAAGTGGATGTAGGTCACTTGACCGAACCACTTTAAAAACAGCGTAATCTCTGGTTTGCATTTCATTACTGCTATTTACATTACTGCTATTTACATTACTGCAAACCCTCTTACTGCTTTATTTCCTCATTACATTTACTGCACAACTTTGCGAATACGCTTTTAAGTTAAGCACTTTCAATTCCGATTTCTTATCGTACGAAAGATTTGTCTAAAACCGAAGTTTTAATCCACTGCACTAATTCACCCCCCCCTCTTAGTGCCGCTCCGAACCTAACACGAAGGCCAATCACCCTTTTACAGTTTTACTCCTTTTGACGGGCTTAGGAGATAACCCTTGCAGAAATTTCTCTCCTCTCTTGAAAGATCAAAACTTAAAAGAAAAGGGGAGGAGAACTTCTAGCCTTTACAACACTTTTGAGCTCTAAAAATCACAAAGTAAGATTGGATTTTCAGTGCCCTTTCATGCAAGAAAGGGTGGGAAATATATAGGCCCCAAACTGGTTTAAATTTGGAGCTCAAAAATATCTTTTCTCGGATTTTCGGGGTCCTGGCAGTACTACCTCCTGACTGGGGTGGTACAACCGCCTGGTAGCTCGGAGACTGAGCCTCTGGGTGGTGCCACCGCCTGTTAGGGGCGGTTGCACCGCCCAATCTCGCTCAGAGACTGAGCCCATGCAGTGCCATCGCCTAACTGGGGCGGTTGCACCGCCCAGCTTTCTTGGGAGACCGTCTCCTGGGTGGTGCCACCACCGGCCAGAAAATCTAGGTCCGAATGGGCTGATCCATTCGGCCCAATTTGGGTCTGTCAAGGGCCCAATTGCCCCCAGATTAAGTTAATGGGATCACCTCTCATTCCTAGCTTAATCTACATGCTAACTATGATATTTCTTTAAGACATTTATTATAACTTACTCCGGTGCGTCAATCGCTTCTTCCGGCGAGCTTCTAGCGAACTTCCGACGAACATCTGATGAACCCTCGGCGATACTTTGGTGGACTTCCGGCCAACTTCTGGACTTGCGACGATCCACTTGGCGAGTTCCAACGAGCTTCTTTGGCAAGCTTCTAGACTTCTCGGATTTGTTCCCGCAGAACCTCCAACGACCATCCGGACTTCCGTCGAACTCTCGAACCCCCAACGTGATCATGGTCTTGACTCTAGCGCAACTCCTGCTGCATGTCTTACTTCCATCGTAGTTAATCCTGCATATGTAAAATAAAACTTAGATCGAGATAATTAATCCTAAGCACTTAACCAAGTTGTCCAGCACGTCATTGGTCCCTCGACGCTTCGTCCGATTATTTGGCGCATCGTCCTCTCCTGCGACCTATTGCCCAATCGGTTAGTTGACTTCGTAACTTCGATATCCTTGGCACAATACCCGCTCTTCTTGGCCTGATGCCCGAGTCCACGGCCCGAAGCCTTCTGTCGATACGTCGACCGATCCACCGGCCCGACGTCCAATCTTCTGACATGTTCCTCCGGTACAACATGATTCTTCCTACTTTAATTGTCTCATCCTAATCGAAGCATCCTGCATAACTCAAAACGCAAATTGAAACATAAACACATATCAAGTGGTTTCATCATCAAAATATGAGATTCAACACCAAACTATCTTGAATTTTTATAAAATTTTATGAAAAATGAGGAGATATATAAAACTAAATACATGCCAAATTTTAGCTTAAAACAGAATCATTTAGAAGCTAAACTACCCTCGTAATTCAATTACTAACACCTATTCTATTCTGTTGAAACTAGGTTGGGACTATCTGCATTTATAAATCTTATATGTTGGTTTACAATGGTCATATTCACTTAATTTCAAATATTACAGAATTTTAAAAATATATTTTAAAATATATCAAAAGGCTATAGCCTAATCATATCTCTAAGGGTCTAATTCGGCTCAAACGGAACCCCTTCTCAAAAAATAAGAGATTTTGAGTATCTCAGATTGGGATAGTAATAACTCAATGCACCAATCTCATATTAAAGTCATACTAGAGGTTTTAGAACCATAAAATAATCATCCAAAATATATTTAAAAATAAAAGATAAATTCAAAGTTTAGGTGACTCAAAAATAGCAAAAAAGATCAACCTATAATCTAAAAATCTAAAACCCTATATATAGCAAGGGAAGAATTGGGTTTTTCTTACCTCGATCTTCCTTAGAGTTGGGATTTCCTAGCTTCCAAGAGAAAAGCTGAGAAAATAACTAAAAAAAAAGAAAAATGGGCATGGATTATTAAATTAGTAAAGAGGATGAGATCAAAATTTAAGTAGAGGTACTTAAGAGATTGCCTTGAGGTCTATGGTTCAATCCCATTAGGTCTCATTTTGAGGTTTTTTTCCTTCTTGTATTAATATAATTCTAATGTTATAGTAACTTCAATTGAGTTTAATTTTGTTTGATAAAGATAATATTTTTATCTAAACTTATTATTTAATCTTACTTACGTATCTCAACATTTAATATAACACTCCTCTTTAATTTGCATCCTCATTTAATTTTTCATTACTCTATCCATGACTGAAATGGTGGTAATGCAGAATGGATTTTGAAAGAAAGTTGATAGTACAATTGTATTTGTTGGAATAAGTTTTCGGATAGAGAAGGAACAAACTCACAATAGTAATTTAATAAAATTAAAAAATAGCTCACCACCAAGTTTAAAATCACAAAGCAATACAGAAAGTTCATCACCCCACGGATAATAAATAAGAATACAGAAATAAAAATAAAAAAACTCACAAGGAACTTCAAGAGAGCTTATACCAAAATCATTCATTTTCTAAACTATTTCTAGCCCTAAAACATCAAAATATGTACTAGTGCATGAAACAACCCTTCATACAGAAGGAATTACGAAATTAAATATTTTATAGTTGGTAACTAACCCCTTTAATGCATTCTTTAGTCATGAAGAAAAGCACCTTGAAACAGTTTTAACTTTATCTAAGAAATTTGCTCATGAGCTATTATATTTGAGTGGGTTGGGTTAAAGACTATGAGACAACATTATGGGCTATAGAGAATATCATAGGATTAATAAGATCCACACGAGCTGATTGTAGTAAATTAGACACTCTCATATCAATAACTAATACTCAAACTTCTTTACATTAATCATGGTCAAACTCATTCAAGCCTTAAGATTCACTTAAGGTCAATTATTAATCATTATTTCTAGTCACTTTATATATGCTTATTACCATAACTTAAACTCAGACTCAAATTTGCTACTATACTTTGGCTTATTATGCTATGCTTAAAGTAAACATTAATGCTTATGTATGCTCAACTAACATTTCATAGAATAGTAAGAATAATATTTTTTAAAAGTATATACTTCAATCTTAAAAATAAAAAACATAAACATATTATTTATCATGTTTATGAAGTATAGACATTATAAATTATATCATTAAATGAGGATAATATATACATATTATTTATGCTTCAATTAGTATGCTAGTTGTATTTTAATCATGTGAGAATCAGGCATTATAATCCTCCCCTCCTAATAAATATGTCATCCTCAAAATTTCTTACTTGAATAGCTCCGAATATTTTTCTCGCATCTCATCTTCCCTTTCCCAAGTTGCTTCCTCTATAGCATGATTCCTCCATAGCACTTTGACTAAAGTGATCTTCAAACTCTTTCTATGTTCTTTTAAAAATCCGTATAGTTTGCTCCTCATACGTCA